>NC_041400.2:105118043-105370543 GCF_900747795.2 Erpetoichthys calabaricus | reverse complement strand
TTTTCTGCCTGAACATTGTTTTTGAACAAGTTGCACGTTCTCCTTGCATCCATTTTGTTTTTTTTTCCAACATACAAAAGATATAATCATTAAATAAATTACATAATATTATGAGAGTATGCCCAATCCTTAACTGATCTCTGTTTTGAGCTCATTGATACCCAAAAAACCTGTCTCAGAAAATTGAAGAAAGAATCAACGAAAGAAACACTACACTTGGCAAGTTAAAATGTTGTCTTGAAATCTGAAAAATATACACTTCTGTTTCTGAACCCTTTTTTTATTTTAGCATAACAACTATTGATATTTTATGTATGCTTGGGAGATTTGAAAACCTGTATTGTATCGTAGTACATCTACACTATAGTGTTACTAGCCTATAAGCAGAGAACGAAGGTGGTATGAGAATAATATTCTTAGACAAACACCAGCAAATCTGGTGTCAAGCAAATAAGGGGATTGAATTGCCTCTAGTATGTACTTTGGCATTATATTGAGGTTTAATTTATCTTTCAACACAAGCGATTGCCTTGCCTTCTGTATATGAGTTAGAGTGCAGGTATCTGGTACAAATACTTGAAGGGAATATAATATTCTGAAGCTGTCAATCGTAATAAGACTTTTGCTTGAGGCCACCGTTCATCCTGTAATGCTGAGTGTACCGAATAATTGGAGGAAACAAACCAAAAGGAACTAATCTCCATACCCTTCCCCCATGACAAGTAAAATTGCACAAAAAATCAAAACCTAGACACTACGGTGTAACAAATTAAGTTACCAAGTGCAAGACTAACCTTAACTGCAAAGTGTTCGTATAATATAATCACTTTTGTAAAATGTTGGTAACTGATAATGCAGCAGTAAATAGGCCGAAAAAAAAATTTGATCTGCTCTTTCTCTACACATGCTGTCTTACTATTTACTTCAACATGCAATAGTATGATGACAACAAATAATCCCACACAACATATGTTTGTAATGAAACCAAGAGTTTTAGAGCTTTTAAACTGTTATTAAGTGGAAACAAACACATAGAAATACTGTCCATTATTACATTTATACTGGCAACTTTTTATCAAGGGGGGGGGGGGTCCTACTGCTCCATGGTTATGATAGTCTTCAGCTTGTTGTTATGTGTTTTTACATTGTGTTAGAGGCCAGAGTTTCCTTTAGCATAATTGCAGGTTTTTAAGAAAACAAAAATGACACCTTTGTTTGCAAATATGCACCCAAAATCTTTTTATAGATGATTGGTGTCACTTATTGCTAATGTAGTTCTATTGAGGGGCATCAGGATTCACGTGGGAATTGACATGGACACTTTGAGTGGTGGGACAGGGAGGAACTACCATAATGATGTGAATCTGATGGATTTTTATTGAATTTATGTGCTGGTTGTGGAACGCTCATTAAAAACACTGTATCTAAATATATAAGTGAGCACCTTAGCTGAAGAACAGTGATTAACTTTGCAATAGTGTAATCTGATTTAACACTGAATGTTCTGAACAATAAGGAAAGATAAAGTGATATTCTGTCAAGTGGTAATCATTTGATGTTATGTTAGCTCATTTCCCCAGGGTGTAAACTTGTTCAACTTCCATAAGCCTTGCATGTAGGGCTGGGATCTTAGAAATAGCTAGCAAACATTCTGAATGAGATCAGCTTTCCTTTCTGGAAGATGCTCTTCCACATCTCATGTCTGAATGGAACTTTTTAAAGTTAGTGATAGTGGTAGTGATTGCAAGGAGCTGTAGTCAAAAGGAGGTTGGTGTCTAATATGTTGGTGAGCCATTCAATTAAAGAAAGAAGAGCCTGTAGATATGGTTTTTGGAGGAATGGAAGGTGCACTTTAAAGAACTGCTGAACCCAGAAGACTCTCCCACCTTGGAGAAGACTGTTTAAAAAGTATTTAATTGGGTCCAATTGCTGAAGTTGAGATGGGCCACAGGGATCAAGGGTACTTTGGTAGATGATACCTACCTAGAAGTGTTGATTATTTGTTGAATATTGTTAAGATTCCCGGTTGATATCCATGTTTAAGTTTTCAATGCAAAAATGGCCCTTTTTTCAAATGACCTGATTAGAAAGTGTTTTTCCAGTAACAGAGAGACTTACACACTTCTTAGCTTTTTCAGGGAAACTCTGCAAAGGTGCCAGAAAGAAGCCTTGATTTAATAGTTATATCTAAGATTCAAGAGGAGCAATATGAACTACAGTACAATATCTTGTATGCTAGCTGTAGTGTCGTATCTAGTTAGGTTATCGTGGGAAAGAATAGGGCCGCTATGCATGTCATCTGGTCCACGCAGAAGTTATCTATAGATCAGTGGTCTCAGACTCTGGTCCTGGAGGGCTGCAGTGGCTGCATATTTTCATTCTAACTATTTTCTTAATTAGTGACCTGTTTTTGCTACTAATTAACTTCTATGAATTAATTTTAATTGACTTGCTCATGAAGACTCATTGTTTCTTTTTCCTTAATTAGCAGCCAAACAATAACGAGATACAAAACGAGCTAATACATGACCAGCAAACTGTGTCCATCATACAATATCTGAAAATAAAGAAAAATGAAGGTCTCAGGAATGTTGATCTGCTCAGGTCCACAAAACATGCACAATGAGAGCAGCAACAAGCCATAGAATTAAAGAATGGGTGTAATTAACAACAAGAATCAACTCCTAATTAAGCAACTGGTAGGAGTCAAATTGGTTGGAGTTTGGGGCCCTCACTTAGTTGGTCTTCTGTTGGCTCACACACTTCACATATGATTTTTGTTTGGGTGCCATTTAAGAAAAGAACTGAAGCAATTCAGAGCAATAAATCCTACAAAACAAGTCTATTAAAATGAAAGGAAAAAGAGTTAATTAGTAGCAAATTAAGAAAAGAGTTAGAATGAAAATCTGCACCCACTGCAGCCCTCAAGGACTGGAGTTTGAGACCACTGCTATAGATTGTTAATTGAATCCATTTACAATGCATGTAGGACCCCAGAAAATTAAGTCTTGCCTCCTCAACAATACACTCTTTTTAGCATATTAAAGCACAGATTGTGCTTGGAGAGTATCCAGTTTGTACAACTGACCAGATGGTTGCATCTCTGGTTACTTGACATCAACCACTTATCCAGATTAGGCTCAAAAGGAGTCAGTACCTAACCTGGAAACATACAGTACAATGCTGAAACCATTACTGGATAGGGTGCTACACCCAATCTTGCACACACTGGGACAATTAAAAGTTTTTAGATAGATAGATAGATAGATAGATAGATAGATAGATAGATAGATAGATAGATAGATAGATAGATAGATAGATAGATAGATAGATAGATAGATAGATAGATACTTTATTAATCCCAAGGGGAAATTCACATTTTAACTTAACATTTTTAATTAACCCAACATGCATGTGTTTGGGATGTGGGAGAAAAACTGGTGTGTCCAGAGTAACACCGATTGTAATAGATCACTCTGCTTCCTTATGACTTTCAGTCTTGGAGCTCAAAGAAAGCCCAGGAGATAGATTAAAGAGCCCCAGATGCCTAAAAAAGTGTGTTTTGTTTTCCTCAGGTATAGACTGGAAGTTGCTGCTAAATGGACACACCCAAGAAGGATAAGGAAGCATATAGGAAGAAGATAAGCCCCAGTAGGTCAACAGAGGGGCACCTCAGGACCGCCTCTTTTAGTCACCTGACTCAAGAGAGCCTTATAAATAGAATCAACTTGGAGAAATCAGTTCACAATCACATGCTGCCATAGTAGGCACTCTAATCTTTGGAGAGTGTACCATTTGCCTATTTTTAAAATAAATCCCATAAAGATGGTCTAAAAGGACATTTGGTATTCAAACAGGAAGGATTGGTTGCATTGGTGACTTTATGTAGTGTGATAAGGATGAGGCAAAAACATTGTAAAGGTTTAGGGCAGCCACCCGTATATTGTTCCACGGCTGCTAAAATAGGTTTAAAGATAAACAGAGACTTTCAATGATCTGAGTCCAAAACAGAACTGATTGTATGGAGGCAAGATGGTGGTTTTAAAGGCCAGTAAAGGAAGTGACGTTATCATTGGATCTGGAACCGGAAGTGACATCAACGTCAGGACCGTGGAAGTGGTGTTGTTGGGAACGGAAATGATGTCTTCAGAGGCACCAGAACCTGGCGGGATATCCTGAGAATGGTCTGCAAGGAACTGAGAGAGACAATCAGTGCACCCCTCCGGCCCCTGGTCTGTTGTGGAATTACAATTACTCAGGCCCTTTAACTGCCTCCTACTCGCACGAGTGTGACAGTAGAAACTAATAGGACATGAACACACAACAATAAGGCCAGGAGAGATGTCACATAATGGAGATGTCCAAAACCCACTATTACCACTTTAAAATCTAAAATTACTGTTCTCTCGTAGGGGGAGCAATTTTCCCAGAATAAGGAATTGAAATAACTCATGTCCTTGTTCTCGAGTGAGGGCAGAGAAGAGTGAGGATTGACCAGTAGGCTGACATAGTGGTAGCAGGTTAAATGACAGCCAATTGGTTTAACGTAGGAACAGCCCAACTCTCTTAGAGGACCCAACAATAAAAGCCACCACTTCTCTGTTTGGAGAAGAGCCAATTTATGGTAGCTATCTATTCAGGATGAGGTCTGAACACTTCCCATAGTAAATGTACTGAATGTGGCCCTCTGGGTCAGATCCAGAATAACCTAAAAAAGATTATATTCTATTACTGGCCCCAGAGACTCAGGGGAAATGTAAATTAAGTTAAATGTAAAATAGTAGAAATGCAAAATGTAAAATGATGATTGTTCCTAGAGACAGAATAGCCTGGTCAGTGCTACTCAGACTTTTACCTCAGCGAATTACACCTGAAGAAGTACATAAAAATGAGGATGAGATATATTTATTTCATAAATGTTTTTCAATCTTTTGAAACAAACTAAAAATAAGTAACAATTTGCTCCAGAAAGTCTCAAAATCATTATATCTTTTTGAAAGATTAAAGGCAAAAAAAAATCAATAGGTGCAGCTGTGCTCTGGTTAAAAGAAAAAAAGCAATTACTATAGTTTTTCCCGTGGCTCACCGCAAAAGCATTGCAATATTAGTTGAAGACAGGTCACATGCTTTTAACTGGAACCATTCCTTTAGGGCATGTGTCCACAGAGGATAAGCAGAGGCTAACCAAGATGAACTTTGTCTTTCATGGTTCAGTAGCGAGGTGCAATCAGCTGCTTATGTTGGTTGACAAAAAGAAATCAACCGGCTGACATTGGGATCTGAGGAATTGAACCATTGATTGCTTTGGAACTGAGGGGTTAAGGCTATAAGATGATAAATGAAAACGGTGGCATAGAATAAATATTAAATAAACTTTAGAAAAATTGTCTCCTTGAATTTACAATAAATTTGTATTATTTTACATAAGAAACATAATTCATTAAACTTATTATTTCACAGAGTGCTTTATTTGGAGAATAAGAACATTCATATAAGACCATTCTACTGAAATGATGGCTGACAGCTTTAATTACCATTACTCAAAACAACTGGAACATTTGTTTGTAGTTGATAAATATGCATCAAGAACAGAAATATTTAAAATAATGCATGTTTAAACAATTATGTAATTTTAATATTTACAGATGAATTGTTTTATATCTTCTTTATATGTATTTTTTTGAGTGATGGTGAAAAAGAAGGCGCATTATGTTAGTGCTCATCAATATTTCATATTTATATACAGTACATTAAATATATATACAATTTTTCTGTCTTAATACCTGTACTTTTTAGTGCTTTCAAAGCCAAGTTAACTCAATTCAGGGATGCCTGTAGCTGGAATCTTTACCAATAGCATGGAGCTCAAGGTAGGGACCATTTAGGTGGCATCCCCAGATTGCAGAAAATAATCATTGGCTCCTGAGCAGTTCAGTGACATACAGTATATCATATATTTGGGAGTGTGAAAAAACCTACATGAACACAGACAGAATGTACTGCCGCAAGTGTGGCAGTTTGGATTTGATGAAGATAACCATAAGATACATGTACTTAGAAAAAGGTAGGGGTCAGAAGTGAGAGATAAGCCAAAACCTAAATGAAGAAATCAAAAAGTACAAATAGGATCAAACACTGGGAAGTCTTTTTAGCAAAATGTAGCCTCTTAGAAAGTCACGGAGTAATGTATTTATCAGCAAAGTCAGAAACCCTGGAAATGCCATGGTTGACCTTTATACGGTCACTTGTTTGACGGCAGAAACATCATGCTTTCCAAAGAATTCTAGGTAACATTATCAGGTTGACAGCTGGACACAAATGTCACAAAATGTTGACACCCACATAAAACCAGATATGATGTTGTGGTAAGATGGTAAAAAAATCCAACATAATCAAGAATATGAAATGTAAAATCCTTTAATCCTTGATGAAATTAATGAATAAAAGTATTATAATGTGTAATAATTAATAAATGTATTCATTATTGAAAGTATAGAAAAAAATGTAAAAGTATACTGACCACAACACAGTACACGCAAATGCTACACATAGCAAAAATATTAATGTCATACTAACTAATGTCATACTGTCAGAGCCACCTTAGTTCATTACATGGTCACTGAAGGTCACAATCTATTGTAAGATTGTCTTAGGGCTGATCACAGGACAAACACTTAAGCACAACCAATTGATAGTAACCAATTTGTCTACAGTGAGGATAACATGGGGAAAAGCCAGGGTTCCCAGAGTAAACGTACATGGTCACAAGAGGAATGAAAATTCTCCACAAAGACATTGATGATTCCAGCTCAATATTAATATTGGTTTAACATCGCATGTCACAATTTGACACTGAATAGCATTGTCCCAAAACTTAAAATGAAATATAAAGCTCAGATGGCTCAGAGATTTGTGCTCCTGCCTGATGGACCCTTGTGATAAATAATTGAGCCTTGACACAAAAAAGAGGTTTGGGGCAGCCTCCCGTATACTTGGAAAATGGCTGCTAAAGCAAAAAGGTTGCAAAAAATGGTCTTTACAGACGAGAGTCCAAAACAGAACTGAGATTTGGTACAGACATGGTGGGTTTTAAAGATGGAAGGAGGAAATGACATCGTGAGGGCTGGAACCGGAAGTGACGTTAAAAGGCCCAGGCGGTAATTCCCGCATTTGGTTTGTAGGGAAAAGAGAGAAATGAGCAGTGCACTGTGCCACCCCCTGGTCTGACCGGGAATTACCTTCTTTCGAGCCCTTTAGCTGCCCTCCATGTGCACGTGTGTGACACCTTGCATTATGGGTTCAAATCCCACACCTAATCTTTGTCTGTGTGGGAGTTTGCATGCTTTCTCTGGGTCAGTATAATTAAGTTTTTCTCTGATGCCCCCAAAGATATGCATGGTAGGTTATTTGTTACATTTAAATTGCCCCCAGTTTGAATGAATTCTGTATTTGTGATCATGTGTGACATGCAATTGGCTGCCATGTCCATGGCATTGTTCCCACATGCCCTATGCTTGTGTTTTCCACAACCTTCAAGTGGATTGGGGGTTTAAGAATGGTGTTTTGTACTCATAGGTAAAACATCCAGAAGAGCTAATTTCTGATGTATGTTAAATTAGAAAAAATACATACAGTAGTTTTATTATACTTTGAAAATTTAATTTCTTAACAGATTTAAGTGCAACAACATATGTTGCTTTTTCAAATGTAAGATACTGTATGCAAGAATAAAACAGAAGAATTGATACTGCTGAGAACTCAACTGCATATAACAGAAGCACAAATAGAAAACTAATAAAGAGGTTAAAAATTCATGAGATGGATTTAAAAATGTGAATTGAGGTAAAGTGTACCAGGAAAATGATCGAGAAACTGAGAAATCAAAACTAACTTTAGTTGAAATTAACAAGCCAAAGTTCTGAAACTAACCTGCAAATCTTTCCTCTAATTATGGCTATAAGAAGTCTTTCTTGAGACAAAACCAGTACACAGATCACAGTGTGTTGCCAATATATAGTGACCAACTGAGCTACCTGTCTAAGACAGGGTGAAATTAATTATGTAATTAACGTGTTTTTTATTTGATACATTGTTTATCCATTTGGTCTGATATACACACCCAATCCCTTTCACTCGTCCTTTTTTGCATAGAGCCGCCTGTTTTCGTTGCTTCCTCTTGTCATTGCTTGTCAAATGGACCACTCCTATAGTCAAAGTGTCTTGCTGGGAAAATGCAATGGTGATCGCCACTGCATTGGCCGGGTTTAGGCTAGAATGACTCTAGCCTAGTCATGGGTTTTGGTTTCCCGAGGTGTGCGTCTATTTATTTTTATATTCACTCATTCATTACCCACAATGCACAGTTATCAGTCATTAGCAATACACCTATAGGCCTCATTTACGTGGCCTGAGCGGGTGCAAGAACGTTGCTATCACGTTGCTACTGCCAGCACATAAAGTTGAACAAAAGAATAAGCTGATAAGACCAATTTTCTTATTTTTAGACGATTATTTGGAAGTTCATTTTTGAGTTTTTTTGACTCTTCTTTTAACGTGATTTGACATGATTTTTCTTCCTAACCCTAGTAACCACGTAGACAAACAGGTATACAAACACATGCACACACAGACACAAGCTTAGATACTTGTCCTTTTATTAAGGTGGATAAGCTGATTTCTTCCTGTCTGGCAGTTACTCTTTGTTGGATGTTTTCAGTGTTAACGTTTGCAGATCACCATCTATTGGAATGTATTTTGTTATGCATGTAGCAATAAAATGCATTGTATTTTTTATTCGAACAGATGGCACATGATAAAAGTTTGCACTGCTTTTACGAATCTCATACCCAATGGCATATAATAGAGTCATAGTAACCAGAATACCCAGATACACAGACACTTGTCATTTAATCAACCTTTAAACTGCTGGAACTGGCTATAGTCAGTTCCCAATGCAACTTGCCTGCATGCCAGAGCCGAGTATATTCAGCGACATACATTTGGCAACGTACATTCATTGAACGCCACAACTGGCTATAATCACTTCCCAGTGCAATTTGCCAGCACGCCGGAGCTGATCAGTCAGTGGCGTACATTCGTAGAGCAGCCATCTCATGACAACTGCCGCCCCCTGCAGCACTGCAGCCTCACTGTCCCTGAGATTCAGCTGCTGCACTAGACTAGCCTACAAGCATCAGTGTTGGCCTCTGTGTGCTTGCGTGCAGCCAGTTCAAGCGCAGTTGGCTCGGTGATTTACTGAATTTCATCAATGGTGTCAATTGCACCTTGTACATTTTGTTCCAGTAGTTTTTTAAATAGTTTTTACAGTTCATTGGCAGTGTGCAAAATAATCAGTGTTGCAGTAATTGTGATGCTCTTTGCATGGAAAAAAATGAGTTTTACATTAAAATTTCACTTTTTCTTTGTGAATTGTGACGTTTACTTAAAAAGTGTAGCAAAAAAGTATTTGGCATCCAGAGGTGCATTAAACCCCAAGTATGTGGCAATTTAATGGTTAAAGTGTTTGGCACCATGATGTAATGGCTCTAATAAAGTAGCAAAGACAGTGAGAAGTTTTGGGGCCCCCGTAGATAGATAGATAGATAGATAGATAGATAGATAGATAGATAGATAGATAGATAGATAGATAGATAGATAGATAGATAGATAGATAGATAGATAGATAGATAGATAGATAGATAGATAGATAGATACTTTATTAATCCCAATGGGAAATTCACATTCTTCAGCAGCAGCATACTGATACAATAAATAATATTAAATTAAAGAATGATAATAATACAGGTGAAAAAAACAGACAATAACTATGTATAATGTTAAATATTAACGTTTACCCCCCCTGGTGGAATTAAAGAGTCGCATAGTTTGGGGGAGGAACGATCTCCTCAATCTGTCTGTGGAGCAGGACAGTGACAGCAGTCTGTCGCTGAAGCTGCTCTTCTGTCTGGAGATGATACTATTAAGTGGATGCAGTGGATTCTCCATAATTGATAGGAGCCTTCTGAGCGCCCTTCGCTCTGCAACAGATGTTAAACTGTCCAGCTCCATGCCAACAATAGAGCCTGCCTTCCTCACCAGTTTGTCCAGGCGTGAGGCGTCTTTCCTCTTAATGCTGCCTCCCCAGCACACCACTGCGTAGAAGAGGGCGCTCGCCACAACTGTTTGATAGAACATCTGCAGCATCTTATTGCAGATGTTGAAGGAAGCCAGCCTTCTAAGGAAGTATAACCGGCTTTGTCCTTTCTTGCACAGCGCATCAGTATTGGCAGTCCAGTCTAATTTATCATCCGTAGGCAAACTCTATGTAATTGTTGTCTCAAAAAGGCAAATAAAACATGAGTTAAAGTGTTACTTTACATCTTTTCAGAAGGGAGTCTGGATACAATTGCCAAAGATGGCAATTCCTTCCATTAAGACTGGCAAGAAGAGGCGGGTCCAGGTGGATGGACACCAGGAAGTGACATCGGTGGTGGAAAGAGAGGGAGAGAAAGACAAGGAGTGTCATCCCCTGGAGCAGCAGAGAAGTAACGTCAGCAGAGCTCTTAAACTCTCCACTATATGCACACATGTGACAGGCGAATGCACATGAGCAGAAACCATGACCAGCAAATGTCAGTGATCACTTAACAGATATCCAAAAAAAATAAAACATTGATCCAAATAAAAAAAAAGTGTAGAAATTATGCCAAAACAATGACAGAACAACCTTTCGAAAAAAACTGCATAAGTGTAAGCAAATCTAAACATTGCAAAATTGTTTTAATTCCAGGTGACAGCTGCTTCTTGAACCCTTTTACTTGCAATTCTTTCCCTCTGTCAGCCTCTTGTATCTCGGTTTCCCTACTAGTGACCATGTGTCCCACCCTAGCCCCTGACTCTTTGGCAGTGAGCAGTCATTAAAACCCACTGTGGGGTTATTTATAGAATAATCCCTAGATTTATTTTACAGGATCACAGGCACCCCAGTTAAATTCCACACCTGTCACTTCAAAATGCTCTCTGGCAGCCCTCAGACATACAGTACAGCATTCATGAGCTCCTATTTATGTTTAAAAGAGTAGGCACTCACAGTGGTTTTGGGGATGCCTGTTTATGTTGGTAGGAAATTACTATTCTTGTGGAGGACTTTTTCTGGATTTGTTTCAGTCTATCTGTGAACATCCACAGGCTGTCTACCCAAATAACTTTGGAAAGACATTTTCCATCTTCCAGTGTTGAGTTCTCTCTATCTGTGTTGTCCAGTTCTTGTGCTCTCAGCATGGCCTTTCTGACCCCGAAAACTCCTACCAACACATCCCTTTCAAAATTCTGCTTTTCCAATTTAAAAGTTTTCAAATCAATGTAGATGTTTAAATAATAAATCCTTTGCATGTGCAGCAATTAATAGTTTTTACATTACTCAGTACAGATTAGACAAAAACCCTGCCTCAATATTCATCTTTGACAAAAAAAGCTTAGATTCTAAAGGCAGAACATATTCAATTCAATTAGATGTATTTGAAACAGCAGAAGCTCAGTTGCTGTATAAATTTCCAAATATAATAACGAAAGCTCAAAATTATATTAAGTAAAACACAAAAGCAACTAATAAAGTAGAAAAAAGATGATGGAAGAAATTCATATCCAAGTATATTAGGTCTTTGTATTCCAAAACATAAATTTAAGGTTGAAAGTCTCTAGAATAACAAATTATACATTTGCTGTTTATGTTATGTATTTTTGTTTTTCTCTGTTCTCTGAAACTCAAAGTGGCAAGGATCATATGGCCTACATGTTACTTCAATGTGTGAAATATCCATCCATCCATCCATCCATCCATTTTCCAACCCGCTGAATCCGAACACCGGGTCACGGGGGTCTGCTGGAGCCAATCCCAGCCAACACAGGGCACAAGGCAGGAACCAATCCCGGGCAGGGTGCCAACCCACCGCAGGACACACACAAACACACCCACACACCAAGCACACACTAGGGCCAATTTAGAATCGCCAATCCATCTAACCTGCATGTCTTTGGAATGTGGGAGGAAACCGGAGCGCCCGGAGGAAACCCACGCAGACACGGGGAGAACATGCAAACTGCACGCAGGGAGGACCCGGGAATCGAACCCAGGTCCCCAGATCTCCCAGCTGCGAGGCAGCAGCGCTACCCACTGCGCCACCGTGCCGCCTGTGTGAAATATGATCATCTTTTATCAAACATGTCATCACTTCTTCCTCAAGATTTATTATCTCCATTTAAGAAACAACCACATGCATAACTACAGTATGTGAACATAAGATAATGCTGGAAGAAAAACTAACCTTCAATGTATCAAGGAATATAAAAAAATCATCAGGTCTACAAGTATGTCCAGTTATGAGATAATAAATAAGTTTTGCGAATAAATTCTCTCATATCTGGAAATAATGGGAAATTTACATCCAGAAATAGAGTGTCTGGATTAGTGAAATACACTTTTAAATTTTCAAAAATAAATCATCCTTGGAGTACAGTACAGTAAAAAGGGCACTGTGATAATCCAAATAGTTGTGTGATGTTGGTGGGGACTACACAAGCTTAACCCCTCCATGAATCCAATGCATCAGTATTTCTTATGCCAGCTTCAATTTGACCAAAAAATACATAAATATATACAACGTAATAAATAATACATATCATCATCATCATCATTATCATTGCCTGACACCCCTCCTGGGGCATAGGCTGTCGACAAAGTTCCTCTAGTCATCTCTGTCCTCTGCCTTCGTCTTCAGCTGGCTCTAGTTGTATCTGTCCCACCTTCTTTGTCAGTGATACTTCCCAGGTAGGTGAATGTTTCCACTTCTTCCAAAGCTTCCTCTTCCAGCATCACCTGGTTTATGTTGCTTGTATTGATCTTCAGGATCTTGGTGTTCCATTTGTGTATATTGATTCCTACTTGTGCTGAGGTACCTCCATAAATACCTAGTATCTACATAAATAAATAATAAGCACATATCGCAAATGTAGCTATAATCTTGAAAGTGAATGTCTAGGGGTATCTTCAGTCTCTTTGTTGCTTATCACAAAAGCACACATTTACATTTTCTGAAGGCAAAATTAGGTCATCACACAACAGCTTCTGTGTGAGGTCTGAGTGATGCTGATGATGGTCAAGCTACTTATATGTTGTTGTCCATGGATAACCTCATGTATTTCTTGGTAAGCTTATGTTTTAAAAACCTGGTAACTGGAGGGTTGCTGTAATCTGGATGGTAACCCATAGATTTGGACTTCAATGGTATTTCCTTTATAAATTAAGGCCTAATTAGTTGTTATAATAATAATAATAATAAAAATAATAATTGCTGTTGTTGTAAATAATAATAATAATAATTGTTGTTGTAGTAAATAATAATAATAACAATAATAATAATAATAATAATGGTCCAGGGTATCAATGCACTATTACTCTTTGTTACTTGATACACCCAACAGTATTGCTTGTGACATGTGATGCAACAACAACAAAAAAAATTGTAATACCACTACTAATACTACTACTGCTACTACTACTACTAATAATAATAATCTTATATATTAAACATCTATGCGTGGAAGTGTGTGTGTCTGTCCAGTAAGTAAGAGGTAAGTAAGAGGTGGAGTCTGGGTAAGACCTCCACTGCCGAGGAAATAGAAACTCGCTTAGCCGCTAATACACAAGCGAGGCCAGCATGTCGGAAAAACGTAACCTCTGAAGAAAGAGTCACTCACTTAGCCGCTATTACAGAAGCGAGGCGGGCACATTGGCAAAACGGCATCCCTTTTACTTTTCCTCCCGCTGCTAATACACAAATGAGGCGAGCACATCGGCAAAATGAAACTTCCCAGGAGTGAGATACCCAGAGTAGTTCCTTTCAATTACCTGACATCTCTACACTTCAATTTTTTTGTGATGATTTCAGCAGTTTCTAGGACCCTGGGCTTTTTACAGCATGGGCTTACACAACTAGTAATAATATATAAAATACTACTTAAATAAAATTAAAACTAATACTACTACTGAACATGCTTAAATCACTTACTAAATGCAGTAAATGCAGGGTCAAAATGAAGCTGACTATATAAAGATTTTAAAAATGAACATGTGAATATGTCATCCACACTTATGAATTTAGCTTTTTGTCCTTCCAATGACAGCAGATAGAAAACCAAATTAGTGATGTTAGCTGCCAATAAAACAAACCAACAAATGAAATTAATCTGACCTACAGTAATTGCTCTTTTTCTATATTAAAGTTGCTTACGTGGTGTTTTCTCACAATTCACCCAATAGCTAAATGGGCACAGCCTGTGTTTTGGGACAATTTACAAACATGTCTTCAATGCAACAACACTCAGGGCACTTCATATGTCAACTAACGTTAGCAGCCTTAAACAACGTGTGTAGGTCCTGAGGTCTATCTGGTAGTAATAATTAATCCACAACCATGTGTCAGTTAGGTACTGTAACATCAGATGATATCTGTTAAACACTTGATATCTAAACTATTACACATAATGTTACTCAACTATTACTCCAGTAAACTGCTAGCTTTAGTAAAGTAGCAGTTGAAGTAAAGTTAGTTCGCTTACTCTGAAGTGACAGGGTCTCCTGCACCGTAGTAGTACAGAGGAACGCTCCTAATGCCAGTGTGGATCTGTAAGTCTTTTTCAGACCTTTGATGTACTCTTCCCTTGCCAATGGCTATTACGGTACAACCCGTAATCCTGTTACCTGGTAAATCTTTCACAATGCTTTTTTTAAATGAAGGTTATTTAAGTTTGATATACTAAAACACTAAGAGGTACAATTTCAGTGTCAAGTTTGCCCAATTACATTCAATCAGAGTTCAAGATACTCTATTATTTGAAAACCTTATTATGTAAAACTGTGCAGATAAGTATTAGAATTTGAATTGCATTAATATCATTAAGTTAATTAAAAAACAAATACACTGCAAACAGGGCTCTTTTGATATCCACACTTCATCTACCTGTGAAAATTACAATTGTAAATAAATTGGTTGGCAACAGGACACATTTACCAGAGGGGGGTACTTGATTTTCACAGGGGCGTACAAATATAGCCCACATAATTTTCAATTTACAAGAAATATTCATGAGAATGCATTAGCAGAACTTCACCCTGTGCAAAGGAACCTCACAGGATCACTTGCAACAAGGCAAATGTAGGTTGTATTGATCAAACTTGTGTACTGGGACACCAGAAAGCACTTGAGCTCACACACACAGAAACCAATCCAGCCATGTTAATTTCGATTCACAATAAATATGCCTGAAAATGCAACCAGTTCTAACAAACAGAACTTCGTCCTACACAATGCAATGCAGCACCATCTCACTGTAATAAGCCAAAGGCAGGCTGTATTGATGAAACATGTAAAAGATGGCACTTTTTGCTTTTCATTCCTCTTTTTCAATATTTATCGCTAGTTTATTTATAATTGTATTCCCTTTCTTTAATGAGTTCCTATCTGGTACAACCAGTATCAAATACTTTACTGCATTGTATTTTGAGTTGCCTTTTCTGGCCATATTTTTATCATTGTTGCCTTAAACTCATCCACAGACATTGTGAAGCTCAGGAGATTGTTGTGACGAAAAACTCTCCCTGGATTCATAATTATATTTTACACAGTGGTGCATGAAAAAGTAGCCATATGAACAGTATGAAGCATCATGCTAGTTATAGCAGCGAACAAATGAAGTCAGGTGAAGTCAGTGGGAAGACTCTATGCGAGTTTTGTTTCATTTGGTTAGTTTTTGTTTTCTGTGTGCATGCTGGTGAGGAACCATTTATTGGATAAACACATTTTATTGCTGACCTCTGTGTGTTTAATCGGCCACATCAAGATCACATGTGAGGGATTTATGGAATAATATCACCCAGTGAATCTCACAATTTAATAATCACCGAGAATGTGGCACCAAAATCATGTAACCCTTCCATTCGTTGTCCTGTGGTTGTAACCAACATTGCGAATCATATGGAAAGAAGTTCTCTTAAGTCAATGTGGCCATTATCACAACTGATGAGTGTGTCAAGAACGTCAGGTCAGCATGTTCTCCATGATTTGTGAACTATATTTTCACTAATATAACTGAATCTTTGTCTTCCCAATGGAAAGCTTGTAATACATTCGTTTTGGAGGCGTTCTTTAAGCATTTTGAATATTTGGATGTTCAGATGGGTAACAGTTATGAGGCATTAACAAAGCCTGCTGTTTCTTTATGTTTATTAACAGAAAAGGTCAAAGATAATGCCTGTATCTCCCTTTATATACTAGCTGCCTGTTTAATCTTACACTTAGCTTATCAGTCATTTCCCTTTTGTGAGTATAGACAGTATAGACAGTTAGTGCAATCTGAATTCATTAGTTATGGAGTTCAGGAGTTCAGCCTTCCACAATTGTAGTCATGCATATATTCTTTATTCATGTTCAAACCACTATTTTCTTTGACTTCTGACACTTCATTTGATAGTGCAATAGCCTCAAACCTGTCCAGTATTGATCTTCTTATTCTCAATAGTATGATCACATGCCTGGTGGCATTTTGATATTAACCTGCTATTTTTTGTTGAATAGCTTCAAAAATGTGTTGCATTTAACCGTACTGTGATGTATTCAGGTGCTTTATATGCCATAGGTATAACAAGGCTCTATTACTAATTCAAAATGCTTAAAAAGGGTAACAAAAGAATATGACTTTAGATTTTTCTGAGATGTTAAATGCTTAACTGGATTGACCATTCCAAGGTAAGGCGGAATTTAATCAATTACTGCAGAAAAAAGCCGATGGGTCTTAACTGTATTGGAAAATTGGCAGACCACATTAAAAAAAAAGTAGATTAACAATGGTGCTTCAGAGTTAGCGTAGATTTAAACCTTGTTAAAAATGGTGATTGCCTTTTTTCCGGGATAAAAATGTTTTTTAAAAAATTAAAATGCTATGAATAACAGTCATAACATAATTGTCTAAGAAGGTGATGGCTACACTGTATGCTGCGTGTCCTGTTGCTTTTCTACACAGTTTCCCTTTTCATTTCATTGTTAATTCAAGTACATAAATGCAAATAAGAATACAAGCACTGATCACGTCTATCCATCTTCTTAGCCTGCTGCTTCCATTAAATGTTCATTGGGAGGTTTACCCCATTTTATTTATTGTAATAGTTAAATGAGAGAGTCAGTGTGCCCAGGCTTACCTTTGGGCTGTTATCCCCTACCCTAACACCTATTATCACAGTAGTGGATACAAGGCGAAAAATAATCAACTATGCTAATGTACAGTTTTAAGTATTAGAAACCAAAGGAAAGCCCACACTGACATGGTGAAAACATGCAAATCCACATACACAGAAGCTGAGGCAGGAATCTCACCAAAGTCCGCGTAGTTTTGAGAAAGCAGAGCTCAGGTCCGGCTTTAGTTTTTTTGCTGCCCTAGGTGAAGTTGAAAAAGTTACACCCAAACCACAGAGTCTGGAAGGCAATGGCTTTTTGGATATTACATGAAGAAGTTTTTCCCCCTTGGAGTTTTGATCGTAATATTACACAGAAATTGTATTGAAGACTGGGGGAGGCAGTCTCCCTTGGTATTGTATTGAGTCTGAGTGGTTGTAATCCTGAGTTTGTGATTCACATTATTAAATTCTGAGAAGGAAATATTTTTTTGAAGTTAAATCAAGGCTACCTGAAAGATTAAGTTTTCCAAGGAGCTTCGGTCTGTAGGTATTTTTGAAGAAGCATACCTGTAACAGCCAATCTTAGAAAGTAAAACTTTGAGTTAAACTCATATTAGAGTTCGGTTAATTTCAATAGAATATAAATTTCTTTCATAGTCATAGACAGTGGTATTGTCTTTTCCTCCTGTAAGTTAGTAAGAGATAGAACTTTCTTGCTATAACTAAGATACGGTGTCTTAATTGAGTCAGTTGTTGTTTAGAACAGGTCCCAGTAAAAAGGGACTTAAAAGACCATTTTCAGTTTAGAAATGGGATAGGAATGCAGTTTTCTGACTGTTTTGAAATGGTTCAGAAACGTTTTGAAGAGATTTGTAATGATTAGAAATGTAACAAGATTTATAAGCTTTGACACAAACTTTTCTAATGTTTGGCATTTTAATTTTTTATTTTTTGTGTGAACTGTTTTACTTTGAATTTTAACTAAAACTTTTAAAAGCAAAGATATTTTGTCTGTGGAATTATTTCAGGCTTTTGTTGAATCCCATTTTTGATGCTAGAGCTGCTGAACTTTGGTAATTTTGTGAAAATGCAGCTACAATACCCTTTACACTATTTTGACTACTCTTTCACTTACAGAATTGGTTATTATGCTACATTAAGATCAATTTCCCGAGTAACAAGCACGTTGTGTCGCACAGATGTTAGTGCTTTTGGCTCACAGGTCCAGGATGGTAGATTTGATTCACTTTCTGACTTTGCTTTTCTATTTAACCGCAGATCCCAAACAGGGTGCACATTAGGTTAATTGGTGGGTGAGTGAGCGTGAGCATGGGATGGACCGCCATAATGTTCTGGTTTGATTTCTGCCTTGCCTCTGATGTATAAAGATAAAATTGATCCTGTAATAAAAAAAAAACAGATTTAGAGAATTAATGGGCAGATGGATGGATGACAAGTATGTTAAATTACCTTCATAACAGCTTGACATACAATATACATTGTTGCCATTTGGAAAACTTGAATGCTTTAAACTCCATTTTCTGTTATTTTACTCTATGCTTCAGTGGTAATAATCCATAGCGATGAAATATTGCTTGTCGTGTTTATAAAGCATGTGGCCTTTTCTTGAGAGAGTTCAATCGCTGCTCATTTATGAACTGTGGTTAATCACACAATCTACTGAAAATGGACCTTGAACTCACTAGGATTTTTACAAGTGAATAAAATAATGGTATTTAATGAAATTCTAATTTCACAGGCAATGTGCTCATATGAACATCATAATAACTACCTTTATTTTAACAAATGTTTAAAGGATTCTTAACAGAATCTTACCATTCATCTGTAAACTTATTAAAATGGCACAAACGTTGCTGACATAATTAAATAAACACGATTAGTTTACATATTTAACTTTTATTAGACAGCTGCAATTTAAATTTTCAGTACCTATAAAAAGAGTTATTGGTGCTTTTTTTCTTTTTGCTTTATGAATAAACTGGGATTTAGACGGAGAAAGGGGAATATGTTTTGCTTGTAATTTGTTTAGAGGTTATTTCCAATATTAGTGCACAAACAGTTTTCCATAAGCAACACCACTTTTTCAGTAAGTAGCTTCTTTTGTTACTAGATGCACAGGCATGATGGGATTACACATCTGTTTATTATTGAAATACAACACTTTATAAGTGCAAATGAAATGTTGCTAAGCTGTTATACTTCAGGCTTTTTTCTCTTAAATTCTCAGCTTACCTTATTTGTTTGTGATTTCTACATTTGTCGCATTGTTCTTTTTTTTTAACATTAATTTATGTTAAGCCTTAGAAAGACAATTGTGTTTTAACATAGCATATCATAACATTCTGAAACCCACTTAATTGAGTTCAGGGGCATAGGGGGTATTAGGCTTGTGTCAGGAAACAGCTCTGTACAAGGAGCTAGTCCATCACAGGGTCCACTCATGTACACACCCTCACTCACAATGGGGTGATTTTAGAGTCTCTAATTAGCTCAAGCTGTATATCTTGGAAATGACTTGGAGATGTGAAAAGAAACTTAAGAAGAATGTCTGGACACGGGATTCAAAGCCAGGACACTGGCACTATGAAGGAGCAGTGCAAACCCCTGAACAACTGTGCCAACTTCAGTTCTGCTTTATTGTATCTCTTAATCTTCAAAGTTGCAGTCAAACTTTGGTTTCAGTTATCAGTTGGTCTGCTTCAACAGATTCATGCGGTTCTGCATTTCAGTCTGCGTGTCTGTTATTATCTGGCGTGACCTCTAGGTACAGTAGAAAAGCAAACCTCAAGAGGTGCACAACTTAATGACGCCGAGAACAAGTCTTAGTAAACAAATCCGTACAACTGTTACAAGATCACATAATTTGAAATCAAATCACCAATATGCATGATATTCTGAGAGATTCAAGTTTCTTTGCCAGAAGATGGTAATGCTTGTTTTTAGACAGTATGGTTTAGAGCTGCAGTTATTCTGATATCTTTTCTAATTTTTTGGTGCTGAATGAGTTCTCAATTTAAAAAAATCTGAGCAATGCAAAAAGTAATCTAACAGCAAGACAATTCTCTGCTCTTTCTAAATTACTGCATGTTTTCATTATCATGCCTTCTATTTTGTAAATGATTAGGCAAAAATTGCTTATATTATTTAAGTTTTATTGTGTGAGCTTTAGTTATTGTGTAGCATTGGGTTCTGCTAAGCTGGAAAGACAGCCCCCCAAAACAACAAGACCAAAAGATGAGAGTTCTCAATGTCAAAAAAGTAAAAATCAAAAGGCTGTAAATGATTAATAAATTGTGCGCAATTATGCACAAACCAAGATTCAAGTTGAAAACCATGCAAAGCACTAACTCACTGCAAGCATACAGAATAGCTAATGTATGTAAAGGTTTTTGGAACTGAATACAAAATCTTTGACACGATGGAGAGGACATTGGGGACAACATCACATGATATAACTTGATGGCTTGCAACAACAAAGAGTCATAAAATGGCATAGACCAGAAGAGTTGAACAAAACGACAGCAAGAATGTAAATAAAATAACATTGAAAATGAATAATGTTATTAAAATGATATAGTAATAAATTAAGAAAATTCTTCAATAAGTAAAACCCAAATTACCACCATGGTTTGGACGCTTACTGCAAGAAAGTAGTCCATTACAAATTACATCTTATTGTTCTCAAATTTTTATAGGTAAAAGTAATCACATCTATAATTACTTTTACATTACTTTCTAAACCCATTCGAATATGTATCATTTACAAAGTACAAGGATAACACACAAATTCTTTCAGTCTTTTAATAAGCAGAAAATAAGCAATAATAGTGAAATGTCATGACATTGACAATTGTTTTTTTTTTTTTCTCTATTTTCGTGTTCACATGTTTACAATGAGACCAAAAAGGAGGACCTGAGAATGGAAAAATCTAAGGAGCTGATGGAAGTGTTGCCAGATACCGGGATGGTGTCAAGACTTCTTTAACATGGCAGTTTGGGTGGGTTGGTGAAGAAAGTTGTTTTTTTTATTTTCCCAGTACTCATTTTTGTAATGTTTGATTTATATATAATATATATTTAAAAATAATCAAAACAAAGTAACAAGCTGGAGACAAAACCAAGCCGAATGTCTAACCCAAAACACAAAACAGAAATCATATTAAAAAAATTGAACTGAAGGTCCACAAACTAAATAGTAATCTTTTCCCTAACTAAAGGTAGTTTTCATGGTGAGTCTTTCCGTAGATTTTTGACAGGTGGAGAGTGATGACACAGTGCGCCACATTTAATGCAATGAGCATAACAACAATAACCAACATGGCCACTGCTATCAGAGCACAGCAATCTTCCAAAATGCCATTGTGATGTGTAACCATCAAAACGATAACATAAACTATCAAAAAAGCTCCAAACTAACAGTTCTAGAACTGCCCAAATGATGAATAATCACACTAGGTAAATAATTTGATTATACATTTCAACATTGCAATAAACAAAAACAGACATCCCAAGACTCCCAGAAAGCAGGATGATTTCCAATCTCTTTGATATTGTACTGGAAACCTCAAGTGGAAGTCCCCAGGGTTGCAAATTGGATCCCAAGAGTGACACCACCCAAGGGTGCCCATTGGAGTGGAAACCCCAAAGAGGACCGTGACCCTAATGCCAGCAAATCCTCGAACAGCCTCCTGTTCCTTTTACTGCATTCATGAACCTCACCCAAACCTCCCTGAAATCGGTTCTGCAAAGGAGGGATGTCTGTCATAATCAAAAACCTGAATGTTTTGGTGTTTAATGGTAAAAGTACTGGTACTTCATTATTTTTTGCATTCTGGTGTGGTATGTAAAATATGAGACATCAGACAGATGATCTTCTCTTCTCTTTGAGATGTTCAAAACACACATGTTATACTACCTCATGAGAATGTATTGTTTTATTTGGTTGTTAGCTCTCCTGCATACACAGCTCATCACTCTGAGTGATGAGAAAATCAATATTTGATTTTATCCTAGCCTGTTGCAGACCAGTTGGTCTCAGTCGTTTGTTATGTCGCATTAGGTGATCGACTTCAGCGGAGCGTGAAGCATGCTGCCGACTTTCTCAGACTAGCTAAGATTATGCAAATGAAGTCTATGACTGGAAAAGTCATATAACATGTGACATGGGTTTAAGTAAAAAACATAATATTCCTCAATAATTCTAGATGGCTGGTGAGCCAGTTGCCTGATTCTCAGTCTGAAGAGAGAGTGAGGCCAGAGAGAGTTTGGACTACAGGACCTTCTGGCTAACAGGTGATAGCCAATTACTACTAACTGGGGAGGTTGAGGCCAGGTTGACTACAGGGGAGTAGACCAGGAAACCAATATTCTTATTATTATTCTGTACATGATTTTTTAACAATCGGGAGCTTTCCATTGTGCTTTGGTGCTCCTAACATGTTTAGATCAAAGCACAGCCAATATTAAATAATAACCACTGTCACCTCACCTTAATCCAACCTTATGGCAGCATATGGTGTCACTTATTGCTTTATTATGGTAGATGTGGGGATATTTGGACATGAAAGTGCCTACGAGGTCTTCAAAGGAAGTGTGTTTCTCTCAAAACATATCAATGACACCCACGAAATGCCACAACCTTGTGTCACTGATGCTACAATTCCCTCCTTTTGTGCTTGTGTGGGATTCTGCATTTCCACTTAATTAACATATGAATGCCATCATCAAATAAATAAACAAAGCATTTCTGCTCTTCTTTACCTGCTTTGAAATAATACAATTTTTGTTATTAATTCTATGTCAGTTACTTCTACAGGTGCAAACCTTTCTCAACAAAAATATTTACTGGAAGTATGCTGTGCCCCAAATAATTAAAAATGTATTTGACATTCTGATATCACAATGGAAGATATAAAGCTGGCTAAGTACAATGTACTCTGGTATACACACTGACAGCATGTGTTGCACTAAACGGGCTAACCAAATGGATTCAGCAAAAATTTGGAACACGTAGTACATCCCACCAATCTATAAGGACTGTACTTTGACAAATGTAGATATTCAGAGAGTGGAAGAGACATGTAGATGGGAACAGCAACCAATTTGAATGTTTTCTACAACAAGAACAACTCACACTAATCTCAACAGAACACAATACCGGGTGACACCATTTTTTGACAGTTCAGACTTGGTACTCTGTCAGTAGACTGTACTTTGAAGAGGTGTTCAAAATAAAGACCTGTATGATAACAATGAATAAGAGAAATAGGTGTATGTCTGGGTATATTTGTAAACATGTAGAAATTACAATGAAGAATTTTGTAAACAGCCCATTTCATATTTTACATTAAACACTTATATAGACCGTAGCCACTTTTAATAACCATGACTCTAAATTAAACTTAGCTAAATCTGCTGCAAACTGACACATAAATAGTACAGTGTGATTTGGTAGTACTAAGTGTCTAAGTAATATCACAAAGTTTGCATCAGGTTGTTTCCTTCCTTTCCTTCCTTCTTGAAGTGCTAAAGTTTAACTCTGGCACATGCATGTTCCACTGAAATAGCAGCTGATTAATTTGACAATTTGCCCAGGACCTTTGCTGAGTTGGAAATTTCATCAGCATGTGTTCATTATCTTAGCAAAATTACCCTCTTCACCTGCTTCCCCTTGTCAGCCCCTGATTCAGTCAAATTTCTCAGGCCTGATCTGAATATACTCAAAAGAATATGTCTATTTCCATTTTTTGGTTTCTACTTGTGAGCATATGGATGTAGTGCATGAAATTAAAGTCAGCAGTCGGAAAGATTCAGAAGTTTCATTGTGATTGAAATAGGAGGAGAGATCTCCAGTTAATACTGCCTGTTGGGGGTCAGCATAATCAAATGAAGTGTTTGGGGAGTGAAGAGAGCATCTGGAGAATCTTTTGCAGTACTCTCTCTCCCACAAAAAGGGATTTTCAATTAAATATATGAGTCTTCTTCTTCTTTCAGCTGCTCCCGTTAGGGGTTGCCACAGCAGATCATCTTCTTCCATATCTTTCTGTCCTCTGCATCTTGTTCAGTTACACCCATCACCTGCATGTCCTCTCTCAACACATCCATAAACCTTCACTTGACCATTCTTCTTTTCCTCTTCCCTGGCAGCTCTATCCTTAACATCCTTCTCCCAATATACCCAGCATCTCTCCTCTGCACATGTCCAAACTAACGCAATCTCGCCTCTCTGACTTTGTCTCCCAACCATCCAACTTGAGCTGACCTTCTAATGTACTAATTTCTAATCCTGTCCATCCTTGTCACACCCAGAACTGATCAAATAAGTAAATTTAATATTATCCATCCATCCATCCATCCATTGTCTCCCGCTTATCCGAGGTCGGGTCACGGGGGCAGCAGCTTGAGCAGAGATGCCCAGACTTCCCTCTCCCCGGCCACTTCTTCTAGCTCTTCCGGGAGAATCCCAAGGCGTTCCCAGGCCAGTCGAGAGACATAGTCCCTCCAGCGTGTCCTGGGTCTTCCCCGGGGCCTCCTCCCGGTTGGACGTGCCCGGAACACCTCACCAGGGAGGCGTCCAGGAGGCATCCTGATCAGATGCCCGAGCCACCTCATCTGACTCCTCTCGATGCGGAGGAGCAGCGGCTCTACTCTGAGCCCCTCCCGGATGACTGAGCTTCTCACCCTATCTTTAAGGGAAAGCCCAGACACCCTGCGGAGGAAACTCATTTCAGCCGCTTGTATTCGCAATCTCGTTCTTTCGGTCACTACCCATAGCTCATGACCATAGGTGAGGGTAGGAACATAGATCGACTGGTAAATTGAGAGTTTCGCCTTGCGGCTCAGCTCCTTTTTCACCACGACAGACCGATGCAATGCCCGCATTACTGCGGATGCCGCACCGATCCGCCTGTCGATCTCACGCTCCATTCTTCCCTCACTCGTGAACAAGACCCCAAGATACTTGAACTCCTCCACTTGGGGCAGGATCTCGCTACCAACCCTGAGAGGGCACTCCACCCTTTTCCGGCTGAGGACCATGGTCTCGGATTTGGAGGTTCTGATTCTCATCCCAGCCGCTTCACACTCGGCTGCGAACCGATCCAGAGAGAGCTGAAGATCACGGCCTGATGAAGCAAACAGGACAACATCATCTGCAAAAAGCAGTGATCCAATCCTGAGCCCACCAAACCGGACCCCCCTCAACACCCTGGCTGCGCCTAGAAATTCTGTCCATAAAAGTTATGAACAGAATCGGTGACAAAGGGCAGCCCTGGCGGAGTCCAACTCTCACTGGAAACGGGTTCGACTTACTGCCGGCAATGCGGACCAAGCTCTGGCACCGATCGTACAGGGACTGAACAGCCCTTATCAGGGGGGCCGGTACCCCATACTCTCGGAGTACCCCCCACAGGATTCCCCGAGGGACACGGTCGAATGCCTTTTCTAAGTCCACAAAACACATGTAGACTGGTTGGGCAAACTCCCATGCACCCTCCAGGACCCTGCTAAGGGTATAGAGCTGGTCCACTGTTCCGCGACCAGGACGAAAACCACACTGTTCCTCCTGAATCCGAGGCTCGACTATCCGACGGACCCTCCTCTCCAGGACCCCTGAATAGACTTTTACAGGGAGGCTGAGGAGTGTGATCCCTCTGTAGTTGGAACACACCCTCCGATCCCCCTTCTTAAAGAGGGGGACCACCACCCCGGTCTGCCAATCCAGAGGCACTGTCCCTGATGTCCATGCGATGTTGCAGAGGCGTGTCAGCCAAGACAGTCCTACAACATCCAGAGCCTTGAGGAACTCTGGGCGTATCTCATCCACCCCCGGGGCCCTGCCACCAAGGAGTTTTTTGACCACCTCGGTGACCTCAGTCCCAGAGATGGGGGAGCCCACCTCTGAGTCCCCAGGCTCTGCTTCCTCATTGGAAGGCATGTTAATGGGATTGAGGAGGTCTTCGAAGTATTCCCCCCACCGACCCACAACGTCCCGAGTCGAGGTCAGCAGCGCACCATCCCCACCATATACAGTGTTGACACTGCACTGCTTCCCCTTCCTGAGACGCCGGATGGTGGACCAGAATCTCCTCGAAGCCGTCCGAAAGTCATTCTCCATGGCCTCCCCAAACTCCTCCCACGCCCGAGTTTTTGCCTCAGCAACCACCAAAGCCGCATTCCGCTTGGCCTGCCGGTACCTATCAGCTGCCTCCGGGGTCCCACAGGACAAAAGGGTCCTGTAGGACTCCTTCTTCAGCTTGACGGCATCCTTCACCGCCGGTGTCCACCAGCGGGTTCGGGGATTGCCGCCACGACAGGCACCAACCACCTTACGGCCACAGCTCCGGTCAGCTGCCTCAACAATAGAGGCACGGAACATGGCCCATTCGGACTCAATGTCCCCCACCTCCCTCGGGATGTGGTCGAAGTTCTGCCGGAGGTGGGAGTTGAAGCTACTTCTGACAGGGGGCTCTGCCAGACGTTCCCAGCAGACCCTCACAACACGTTTGGGCCTACCACGCCTGACCGGCATCCTCCCCCACCATCGAAGCCAACTCACCACCAGGTGGTGATCAGTTGACAGCTCCGCCCCTCTCTTCACCCGAGTGTCCAAGACATGTGGCCGCAAGTCCGACGACACGACCACAAAGTCGATCATCGAACTGAGGCCTAGGGTGTCCTGGTGCCAAGTGCACATATGAACACCCCTATGCTTGAACATGGTGTTCGTTATGGACAATCCGTGACGAGCACAGAAGTCCAATAACAAAACACCGCTCGGGTTCAGATCAGGGGGGCCATTCCTCCCAATCACGCCCTTCCAGGTCTCACTGTCATTGCTCACGTGAGCATTGAAGTCTCCCAGCAGAACGAGGGAGTCCCCAGAAGGTATGCCCTCTAGCACCCCCTCCAGGGACTCCAAAAAGGGTGGGTACTCCGAACTGCTGTTCGGTGCATACGCACAAACAACAGTTAGGACCCGTCCCCCCACCCGAAGGCGAAGGGAGGCTACCCTCTCGTCCACCGGGGTAAACCCCAATGTACAGGCTCCAAGTTGGGGGGCAATAAGTATACCCACACCTGCTCGGCGCCTCTCACCGGGGGCAACTCCAGAGTGGTAGAGAGTCCAGCCCCTCTCAAGGAGATTGGTTCCAGAGTCCAAGCTGTGCGTCGAGGTGAGTCCGACTATATCTAGCCGGAACCTCTCAACTTCGCGCACTAGCTCAGGCTCCTTCCCCTTCAGAGAGGTGACATTCCACGTCCCAAGAGCCAGTTTCTGTAGCCGAGGATCGGACCGCCAAGGTCCCCGCCTTCGGCCACCACCCAACTCACACTGCACCCGACCTCCTTGGCCCCTCCCATAGGTGGTGAGCCCATGGGAAAAATTTAATATTAGCAAAACATTATTATAAAATAATTTGCTTTTAGTGCCTCATGAACAAGTTCTGAAATTCACGATATTAGGGAGTCTACTTCTTTCTCCCTACCAGCTGTCTAGAATTGGTGATTTTTTGGCTTTTGAGTGACCTCCACAACATAGAAGTGGAGTCATTCATATACAAAAATGCACACGGAAATGGTCACTCCAGTTTGTAGGTGAGGTTAGGTCTTTTTAATAAGACAACCATAAACGTACAATGCAGAGCTACACCAGATACTTTCTCTACTCCCAACTACATAAGTTGCCTAGTGGTTCTGCCTTCCTTTATAAACAATCAGTAAGACCTTATTGATAATAATAATAATAATAATTCATTACATTTATATAGCGCTTTATTCTAGTATACATTTCTGCTTACATTTGCTCTCGTAGTTTACTAGTTTATCTGGTGGTGTCTGTGACACTGTATGTAAAAAATTCAAACACATTAAAAACTTCTGGAATTCCAGGCCATTTACCAGCATTACCACTTCTCTCTTTTATTTTTTCATTTTGCATTCATGAACCCTTTGCTTCCAAGTGTCTGCGCTATCTTCCTTTTTTTTTTTTTTTGATCATCTTTTAAAAAATCTTTTTATAAGAATAAGCATTAATATGCCTATAAGCACAGAACTTCCTCAAACAGCTCCTCCTCAAAGCAGGGCCAGTGTGATCTGGTCAGGTAAGTGCTTGCGCTGTGCTAATGTGTCACTAATACAACATTCATTGTGTGGGTGGCACAAAGACATTGTGTAGTTATGAAAGGCAACAATGGCAATTGATTCATTATGTGAAAGAAGGTGTTGCCATCCCTATGTAATTCTTCAAGTTTACACATATCATAATTTTACTTCTGTGAAATAAAAAAATCAATGTAAAAGGTAATAAATTTACTTCATGACCTATTGATGGTTAAATTACAAGACAAGTACTAACAATAATGCAAAATGCGTAGCTTTCTGACATTTAGCTTTCACAGCAGCACTGACGCTGCTCCAGCTTTTGATACCATAATGTCTCTGGTGATGATGATGTTTGCACTAATGGTTCTCTCCTCCATTCACATGTCTTTAGCTGGGATACAGTTTTTAATTTCATTCTCAAACCAGCAGAGCAGGGAAGAAGGCAGAAAATGACTATGGACAATGTGTTAGTCCATTACAGTGTAACGGTCGTCTGGAATATGTGTGCGTCACTGTGAGTTTGTACCTTTCCCCATTCCTGTTAGTGGAATGGCTTAATTTGTAAGGCAATTGCACAAGGGGAGGGGAGCACCTGGCTTGGAGGGCCAACAGTGTGTATGAGGAGGAGCCAACAGTAAATGGGTGGCGGGAAAAAGGAGAGGAGAAGCGCAGAACCAAAAGAGAAGTGGACACCATCACATGAAAAGGCAACAAGGAAAGGATTGACACTGCATGGAAAATGTCAGGTGAACCCGGGTTCATTTCAGGATGAATTATTTTTACTTTCTGGTGAAAGGTATTTGGGAGAGGACCTGACAGGCCAGCACAGGAACTGTTGATCTGTACATTTCCCAGAATAGGAGGTATGGTCGGTGCCTCATTCCCCACCGCAGACTGTGCTAGATATTCCGTACAGATAATATTTAAAGGACTATGAATACATTATTTTTTTTTACTCTTTCTCAAATTTATGTATGAGTAGTGTATGTGTTTAAATGTTTTGTGCCGTAATTTGTGTTGGGTGGGAAGCGCTGCAGCACGATATTATGTATATAGGGTTTTTATTGTTACAGTAAATGTGTGCATCTTCTTCCAATAATAATTTATTACTTAGCCCTGCATTCAGTGGTGTGTCTCTGTACTTGGGGGTGGTGTAGTAGGAAAGTAGTGTTGGTCACTCGTGCTCCGGATTATTTTATTTATTTATTTATTTTTCCTTTGCTGCCACTCTAGAAGGGCAGTGCATATTATAATCGTGCCAGTTCTAAGAGTGCTACAACAGGCCACACTCATACTAAGAATCACAGAGAAGGCAATTTAGAATCGCAAATAAATGTAACTAGGACGTCCTTGGGAGTGTGATGACAAAAATGAGGAATCCACTCAGTCATGGAGAGAAAATGCAAACTACACATGGACAATATCTCAGACAGAAATACAAATTAATAATTTATTCTAGTAAATATAGTAAAATTATAACATCCACTAAAAGATGAGTCTTCTAGGCCCTCTATGGCTTTTATACAGTATTTTTATCTTTATTTGCAAAAAACCACATGCATAGCACTTCCCAACCACTTGCTAGTTGCACCCTCTCCAACTCCCACACAATCTGCTAGACCCTAACTTGTTTCTAACACCTTCCCTGTTTTGGTTGCCCACATTAATGCCTGAATCAAACATATTATAATAAAAATAAAAATAACCCGGATGATATAAGCCGCTTATTCTCATTTCATGTTTCAGATCCATTACATCTCAATGTTTTTAGAAATTTCCTATCAACTTTATGTTCAAGTACTGTACTTTAACCTTCTTTATCATTACAGTTTGCAGACTATTTTTATTCATGTTTTTTTCTGAATGTGCATTTTCCATTGCAGGATCATTGAGAACTGGAAGCCATCCCAAAAGTATTGGGTGTGCACTAACGTAGGAATCAACACTAAATATAAAAGCAATGCATAACAACTTAGCATGCATGTCTTGGGGAGTAGAAGACGTACCGAGTAACCAGACAGCAAGCAAACTGCCATACTTTGCCATAAATTGAACCCAGGGGAATATAGCAGTAAGGAAGCAGTGATAACCAGTGGATCATCACAGTCTCATAGTGAGTAGTATTCAATTAAAATTAATTTCCCTTCTTGTGATGTTATAATAAAAAATAATTATAAAAAATAAAGTAATTTGGGACTAGTATGGTGATTGACACTGATTTATAGTACTGTATTTATAAAAAGTATTCATCCCTTTTGAAATTTTCACATTTTATTGTTATACAGTATGAAATCACACTGTATTTAATGTGTCTTTTTAACATGGATGAACTGAAAAAGACCCTTTAATGTAAAAGTGTAAACAGATCTCTAAATTATTTACAAAGATAAAACACAAAATAATCAATCACATTAAGTATTTACTCCCTTTAATATGACATATCTAAACCCTAACTGGTGCAGGCAGTTGTGTTTAGAAATCACCTTTAATTAGTTAATTGATGATCACCTGTCTGTAGTCGAGAGGTTTTAATTGGCTCTAGTATAATTGCCCCTTATCTGGAAAATTCACCTTGTAATGAGTCAGTATTGTGGTCTAACTCCCCAAGCAAGTTAGGAGAAAAGGTGTTTGAAAAGCACAAGTTAGAGAATGGATACAAGAAAATATCCAAGTCACTGAATATCCATTGGAGTCCAGATAAATCAATCATTAATTAATGAAAAGAGTAAGGCATAACTGGAAATCTGCCTAGAGTAGGCCATCACAAAAACTGAATGATTGTTCAAGAATAAGACTAGTGAGGGAGGCCACCAAGGAATCTAAGATAACTCTGCAGGTATTTGCCAGAAGGAGACTCTGAGGACAGCTGGAGGAAGGTTCTAAGGTCTGATGAGACCATAATTGAGCTTCTTGACCATTAGCTTGTATGTCTTGCTTGGTATAAGCCAAACACTGCATATTATCAAAAACATATCATCCCTTCCGTGAACCATGGCAGTAGAAGCATCATGCTGTGGTGATGATTCTCTGCAGAAGGCCCTGGAAGGCTTGTGAATATAATGGGTAAAATGAATACAGCAGAATATAGGGGATTCATGGAAGAAAGCTTGATGAAGTCAGCAAGAAACCTACGCCTTTGGAAAAGGTTTAGTTTCCATTAAGACAACACACCCAAGCATAAAGCCAAAGCTAAAAAGGAATGGCCTAAAACAACAATGTTAATGCCTTTGAGTGACCGTGTCACAGTATAGATTCCAATCCAATTGACAATTTGTGGCTGAACTTGTAAAAGACTGTTCCCTCATGATCCGCAATGCGTCCTGATAGAGTTTGCGTAGTTTGGCAAAGAAAAATGGGGGAAAATTACAGTGAGATTTGCAAAACAAACAGTGACCTGTCCACATAGACTCAAGGCTGGAATTGCTGCCAAATATGCATTTACTAAATAATGACTTGAGTACTTGTGTTTTATAGCTGTAACTAATTTAGATCACTTTGCAGTGATCTGTTTTCACTTTGACATTAAAGAGTCTTTTCTTGTTGACCAGTGTCAAAAAAGGCTAATTAAATCAACTTTTATTCAATATTGTATCACAATAATATGTTTAAACGTCCAAGGGGGCTGGTTATGTTTTATAGGCACTGTACCATAAAATCATGTCCAGTTGATATCTGTAAGGGCTTTGCACATTTCTATGTAGATTTTCCTCTGGGGTTTTTGGATTTCTTCATAAATTGTCCATGCATGGAAAGGTGTAAGCGCATGTGTATGAATGGTAGGCCCTGTGAATGACTGGAAGTTGTTGCGGAAAATACTAAATAAAGTCTTGAGCCATCATTATATGTGAAATTCAGACATGGCTGTCCATAACTTGCACCTATAGGTATAGCCCCCATGTTTTTTCTTCAAAGCAGATGATATCTTTAAGGAGTTTACACATATCTGTGCATATTTTCCTCTGGGTCTTCTGGATTTCTTCATAAATTAAGTGTGTGTAAATGAATGGGTAGGCCCTGTGAAAGACTGGCACTCCACTAAGGTTGGTTCCTGCCTTGAACCTGACACTGCCAGGATAGTCCTCAACACTTGGCACTCATGAACTGAATAAACAGGTCCAGAAAATGGATGGATGGTGAGTGCTATACATATATATGGCTTTCAGAATTATTCCCTTGAAACTTTTGAAAAAGGGCATACTAAGGCTGGGAAGTGAATTGAACATTTCTTGCTTCATATCTTTTTTTTATTTTGTGAGCTGCTATCATTGTGTGCCACACAAATATTGACAGCAAAACACACCTGAATTATCTTATCTGCCATCAATGTTACTTTTACTAAAGTCGACTGATATCTAATGAGCAACCAACCAATCACAGGTTTTATGTAGGCTATTGAATTGCAATAATTTAAAATTCTGTAAGTCTTAAACAGATATGTAGATTATCAAGATTTGCCTTTGTCGTAGTTTAGGGGAAACTAATTTGTAGTTAAAATAGAAATAAAACACCCTCAAGCATATTGCAAAACCTTCCGCCAAATGTAAGTAGAATTAAATAGATTATACATTGTTAACAAAAAAGATTCCACCACTTATTTCAACTGGATTTTAAAGACAAGATCCAAGTAAGCCTTTGTCCTATATTGCTTTAAGATAAAGGTTATTCTTTCTGAGGTAAATATGGGTTCAGCTAAAAGTATACATTTGTTTCAAATGTCACATTTGTCATATATGACAGATTGGCAGATCTAGTAAGTGAATGTGCATGTTCATCCTAGAATTGGGTGCAAGACAATTACCAGCGGTGTAAGGCTAACACTCCCAATCTTCCTTTCTAACATGTATCATCCTTGACCCTGGGAAACCATCATCACTTGGGATTAGAGGGTAATGACACTATCATTTACTGCTCTGCTCAATCTGTCACTTTAGTCCCCAGACACAGCCTGCACAGTAAAAATACTGCAAGTCAGGCAAAATATGGTGGTGATTTCTTTAGCAAATGATTTCTTCCTATTATGATTAGTATTATACCACTAAACCCATAGGGTAAAACCTTAAGCATAATGTTTTTATATTGAAGTAGGCACAGAAACAGACAAACATATAAAGTTAATAGGTGAAAATATCTTATTTTCCCTACTGAGTAGCACATGCAAGTAAGAATTTCACTGTACTCTGTACACATAAGAATAATGTCCCTATAAACCTATATGACACACTTCTGGAAATACTTAGAAGAGTTTTAAATTTTACCAGAAATTAAGCTTTGAATAGGTCAGACATAGTGGTGCAGTGGTTAGCCCTGCTAAATGCTACCTACAGAGCCCCGAGTTTGAATTCCAACTTGGTCACTGCCTGCATGTAGTTTGCATGTGCATCCATATTTTTGTGAGCTTTCCTCCTAAACTTCCTAAAGATATGCATATTAATTGTGGATCCTAAAATGGTCCAATGTCATTTGCATGTTTGAGTATGCCTCATAATAGACTAGTGCCCTGTCCAGGATTGTTTGTGACTAATAACTGCTGGATAGGCTATGGCTTCAATGAACCTGAACTAAATTAATTGAGTTCAATAATGTGTAGATGACAACTATCATAAGCAGCAGGTGACACAATGGTGACCACTCCACTGCTCCACAGATCCAGAGAATGTATCTCTACAACCCCATCCTGGTACTCTCCATGATGGGTCTGCATGTCTTCATTATGTCTCTATGCATTATAAGGTTTGAACATGAAAATATTTTATGATTGTTCCAACTAAATCATCATTGATGGATTCATGTAATTCTTCGTCCCCACAGAAATTAATTGCAGAATACACTCTGTAAATAATGGTCTCAGTCCAGATCTTCTTGTGAGTATTATAGTGAACACCAATGACCCCTTATACTATATTCTACATATGATTGCAGTTCATACAAACGTTCATATGTTTCAGCTGAATTTATTTATATTTTAATTCGTGTTTAAAATACTTTATATTCAAACATTATGTGAGGATGTTTTCTTATTGTCAGATATGTTTTGGTATGCAAGCTATGTATGCTGTGTATAATTTTGTCATATAATACTTTAAGCTATTTACATATTTGTGTTTGCCTTTAATTCTTTTTTTATCAAATTGCTGCCTGATTTCTTTGTTTTTGTTTTGGTATTTACATTGTGATTAGTGTACATTAGTAAGATGAGTATATGTATATGCATGTTAATTATACTGTATATAAATGAAATCCTCTTCATGTATTCCTGCTTAAATCTATTTTGACATGTATAGGTCTGAGCGTGATGTAGAGGTGGGAAGGAGCTGAGAGCTGCACTGCACACTAATTGTTCTCCTCACCCAGGAACACCTCAATCAACTGGAAGAAACTGTGATGTTGCTGAAACCCTGACTCTATGCCAGCCTTTCCATTCCCTCTGCTACTTTAACAGCAGAGTACCAGAAAGTCACTGCCATTTTGTGACCAGCACAAGAAATAGACACACCAATTTCAATTCAGCCTGTGTAAATTACAAAGACCTTGACAACTGCCATTAAATAGTGCCACAAACTGTTTTTTATTCTTTCTTTACTTTTTTGCTATTTCAAACTATTTAATATTGAGCATTTTGAAAAATAAATTAAGTTAAATTAAAGAAAAGAGAAAACTGAATGTGTGTAATGTTGCAACTCAATTTTTAATAAAATAATCTCTTTAAATAAGCATTCGAATTAACAAATAATCATCAAAGCAATCGGTTTTGATTGTATAGTACTTTGTTGTCCATTACATTATGCAATCAAAATAAAGGAGGTAGAAAAATGTCTTTGAAACTTACCAAATTATAAAAAGGATCATAAGGCCATTTCAGTTGTAGGCCTCATTTACCTAACTGTAGATAGCCAGTCCTGTGCACACTCCTGTGAAACCAGTCACGTAATTTAACATTCCCAGCCTCTCTCAGGTTTGATTTGCCTTTACTCATAGGGATGGTCTCCGTGTGCGTGAAAGCTGACAAACCATGAATGCTTATATGAAAGTACATATGAAATATAACGCAGCAATGAGTTATAAAGATTTGTGGTTGGGTGTTTTGGGCCTCAAAAACAGAAGAGAAGCTTGTCTGTTTGGTGTCTAGTGTGTTATAGACCAGAATGGAAAACAAGAAAAAAAAGGGAGCTGAACAGCTGAACTATCCATACCAGTTAACCTTTCATACAGCGCCAGCTCCGTCAGGCAGCACATTAGGCTGTTAGAAAAAGGGGCAAACACAACTGTGCTGGAAATTTGGCACATGATTGCTAAATGTGACATGCTAGCGATTTTCAGATGTGTAAACTGACATGGTTCGGCGATGAAATCGGCAGCTGTAGTCTGACATGCCCAACAACTAAATGTGACATTGGCTTTAGACAGTAATATGTGACCACATGATTTGGTTTATGTTGTATACTTTCAAAAACAGGTTTGTCTCCATCACCTCCAAATAAGAAAAACTACAACTCTGTTTTAGCAACTGGAATTTAAACTATTCTTCTGATTAACTTCACACTATGCTAGACCAGTGGTTGACACGGCAGATCTAGTGCTCTGGGTTTGACTCCTGTTCCTGGTATCTGTGTACATTGTGGGAGGTACTTGAGTTTTCTTCCCACATCCATAAATATACAGTGTCTGTTCTATAACAGCTCCAGGCATTTCTGAGCATAAGTAGGCCATGCAAATGACAGGTACCCCATCAAGAGTTTTCTCGTGCTTTGTTCTCAATGCTCCCGGGATGGGCTCTGGCCCACCACCATAAGGGACTTGATTAAGCAGATTTGTGAATGTTCTCTTACTACCAGTGTCAGCAGCATTAAAAAGCTTAGCATTAACTTAGACACTGTCTTGTTCATTGTTGAACATTCCAATGTCAGTATCTTATGAGCTGAGTAGACTTCTAAGGTCAAAATTAAATTCTTGAACAAGAATACAATGCAAAGCAATGATTTCTCAAGATACTGTATTTAACAAACGTGTTTTTTTAAATGCAGCTGATAAGAAGAAGAACAACAACAGCATTTATTTATATAGCACATTTTCATACAGATGATGTAGCTCAAAGTGCTTTACATAATGAAGAAAGAGAAAAAAGGCAAAATAAATAAGAAAACACTAATTAACATAGAATAAAAGTAAGGTCTGATGGCCAGGGAGGACAGAAAAAACAAAAAAAAAATCCAGACTGCTGGAGAAAAAAATAAACACAGCATACTTGTGATTTTGTGTATTGCTATATGTCTTCAACTGACTAGGTATGTAGAAACAAGCCTATTTCAGACCAAGATGTGCAGTAAATTGTGATTTCTAAACATTAATGATTACAACAACCGTCTTTGGAATCTTTTTATTGCAGTTATGTGTGAAATCTACAGGGAAGTGACAAAGTAGCAGCACATAGTCTCTATCTATTATTTTTGTGCCAGAAGTATTGAAATTGTACATTTAACTCTCTTGCTCTTACCATTAAAATTGTTCATCACTTAGTAGCAGATGATGTGTGCCCAATGATGGCATGCCAAAAGCAGCAGATGTCAACATTTGCTCTCGACTAAGTCCAAAACATAATAAACAGTTTTGGAACATAGTATAAAATGTAATTTCTTAAAATTCTGTTATGTACGTAGTATATGCAGTATGCTCAGATGGAACTTTATTAGGCCCACCTGCTCACTAATATAAATAGCTCACTTCTGCAAACACCCAATCATGTTACTGCAACTCAATTTATTTAGCATGTAGACATGATCAGGAGATTTTATTATCATTTGCCCAAATATTAGAATGAGCACAATGCATGATATAAGCAGCCATGTCTGTTGGACAATTGTTGGTTCCAGATAAGGAAGTTCTAGCATCTCACAGTCTCTGAAGTTTATAGAGATTGGGGTGATAAACAAAAAAGCAATGACCTGCAGTTCTTTGGTTAAGAACACCATATTAAAAAATATGGTCTGAGGGAAATGACTAGACTCATCCAAGTTAAGAGAAAGGCTGCAAATACTCACATAACAGATTTTTACAACAGTAGTGTAACCAAACTACATGTAAAGGTATGATTAACAAATTTATTTATATACTGCTAAAAAAAATGAAAGGAATACTTTTTAATCAGAGTATAGCATCGAGTCAGTGAAACTTCTGGAATATTGATCTGGTCAGTTAAATAGCAGAGGGGGCTGTTAATCAGTTTCAGCTGCTTTGGTGTTAATGAAATTAACAACAGGTGCACTAGAGGGGTAACAGTGAGACGACCCCCAAAACAAGAATGGTTTAACAGGTGGAGGCCACTGACCTTTTTCCCTCCTCATCTTTTCTGACTGTTTTTTCACTAGTTTTGCATTTGCCTACGGTCTGTGTCACTACTGGTAGCATGAGGCGATACCTGGACCCTACAGTGTGCACAGGTAGTTCAACTACTCCAGGATGGCACATTAATATGTGTCATTGCCAGAAGGTTTGCTGTGTCTCCCAGCACAGTCTCAAGGGCATGGAGGAGATTCCAGGATACAGGCAGTTACTCTAGGAGAGTTGGACAGGGCCATAGAAGGTTCTTAACCCACCAGCAGGATCGGTATCTGCTCCTTTGGGCAAGGAGGAACAGGATGAGCACTGCCAGAGACCTACAAAATGACCTACAGCAGGACACTGGTGTGAATGTCTCTGACCAAACAATCAGAAACAGACTTCATGAGGGTGGCCTAGTGGGCCCTGTGCTCACTGCCTGGCACCGTGGAGCTCGATTGGCATTTGCCATAGAATACCAAAATTGGCAGGTCCACTACTGACACCCTGTGCTTTTCACAGATGAGAGCAGGTTCACCCTGAGCATATATGACAGTGATGGTCTGAAGAGGCATATCCATGAAGGGATGCACAGACCTCTACAGACTAGACAACGGCACCTTGACTGCCATTAGGTATCAGGATGAAATCCTTGGACCCATTGTCAGACCCTGTGCTGGTGCAGTGGGTCCTGGGTTCCTCCTGGTGCACGACAATGCCCGGCCTCATGTGGCGAGAGTATGCAGGCAATTCCTGGAGGATGAAGGAATTGACACCATTGACTGGCTTCCACACTCGCCTGACCTATATCCAACAGAACACATCTGGGACATTATGTTTCAGTCCATTCGATGCCACCAGGTTGCACCTCAGACTGTCCAGGAGCTCAGTGATGCCCTGGTCCAGATCTGGAAGAAGATCCCCCAGGACACCATCCATCATCTCATTAGGAGTATGCCCCGACGTTGTCAGACATGCATACAAGCACGTGGGGGCCATACGAACTACTGAGTATGATTTTGAGTTGCTACAATGAAATTTCGGCAAAATGGACTAGTGTGCTGCATCATTTTTTTCACTTTGATTTTTCGTGTGTCTTTGACTTCAATCAAACGATGTGGCATCCTTTCGTTCCTAACACATTACCCAGGCAGTATCATATCATATCAGTATAGATATCCAGCATGTTTTTTTTCCCTTTGAGATCTGATGTGTTTTCAAAGTGTTCCTTTAATTTTTTTTGAGCAGTTTATATATATATATATATATATTTATATATATATAAATATATATATATATATATATATATATATATATATAAATATATATATAAAAGAATATACTGTATATATAATGGATTTTTATTATATTTTCCCTATTCTTATTATTGTCTGCACTCTCCTTCTTTTCATGGTTGAAAGTAAAGATGTGAATTTCTTTGTGAAGAGGGCTCCTTAATTTGGTCTAAGGAGACCACCGTAGGAAAGGGCTGGGTACTTGTGTGATATTTTAAAATCCTGCAAAGGAAAGGAAGACAAAACAAAAAAAAGAATATCAAGCTGCCAGCCTACAGTTATTATGGCAACAAGCAGGACCTGATAAGAAGAAGTAAACGTTGAAGCCATCATAAAAAAAAACTGAAGAAAATAAAAGAAGGTCATCAAGAAGAAAGTCACATTATCAAGTAGAGGATGGACTTAGAAAACAACTGATCTTGAATGAGGTAAAGGAATTGGAACTATAGGTCAAGCTATCATGGAATAAATAGTTAATTTGATCAGGACAAATTACACACAAACCGAAAAGCTGATTTTGTCTGACAATTTTTATGTTGTAAGTGTTGTGTTTATTTTTTCCAGTTTAGGTGAGCTTGCGTGTTTTAATGTGTGTTTTATTTAATGGAGGTAATTTTGGGGGCATTTGATGATATAATACTTATTTCATCAGCTTATGTGTTAGCTCAGTAAATGAGCCACTTTGATTAAAGATGTTTAGGAAGTGGCTGCAGTAATGCACAGAAGGGTATATCAGAACAATTCACCTTCACGGGCTCTAGTCCTCTCACACACAACTCCCTTCAGGTATGTTCTGCTACCAGGTCTAAAGACAACAAGATGACCTCTAGTGTCTGTCAACATATTTCATATTACAGTACCATGGACACATGGAATAAATTACCAGGTAGTGTGGTAGATAGTTGGACTTTAGGGAACTTCAGATGGATGAGGTTGTTGATGTGAATTGCCTGTTTTTCTCACAATTGTTGTAATGCTCTCATTTTACTTTTCTGAAAAAATCCTAGTTGACTTATTTGGATTTGAAAAATATTGCCTGGTGAGAAAAATCTTGAGACAATTCCACTTATGGTGTACAGGCTCTTCTAAAATAATGTTACTTATAAGACAGCTGGGTTCAAATTCTGGGACAGGCATCGTGTGTGTGGAGTTACCACAGTGACAATCTCTTCAGTGTGTGTTATCCTCTGAGGACACTGATTTTCTTTTCCATATACACCAAAAATGTGTGTTGTAAGTAATCTGCAGCTTTAATCTTGACTAGTATGCAGTAGTGAGGCCTGAAAAGGATTGGAATACTACATTGCGATTACAGCTTCTGGGTTAAATCTTAGTTGATGGAGCAATCAGTATTGCAGCCTGGTGCTGGTAGGTTCTATTTCACTCTAGCTGCATGATGGTAGAATTAGAAAAACAGTGACAGGAGAAAACTGAAACAGTGACCAGAAGGAAATAAAGAATAAACAAAAATTCTGCAACAACTTGGGAAAACCACAAGCCGATACCCATTATTAAGGAAATTTATAAGGAAAAAAAGAATAAAGAAAAAGATTGAGCAGAATATGTCAAGTTTAGTTTTAGTGAACAGTCAACATGGGTTTAGATGGAAGTTGTGTTTTACTAATGTGCTGGAACTCTATAAGGAAGCAACAAATAGATATGATCAGAGAAGTGCAAATGATATTATTTATATTGATTTTCAGAAAGCATTTAATAAGATCCACCATGAGAGATTGTGCATCAAACCTGGCTAAAACAGAAAGCAAAAATTGATGGTGAGAGGAACCTTATCAGAGTTAGGTGATGTTGGAAGTGGTGTCTCTCAGGGGTCAGTGCTGGGACCACTGCTATTTTAAAAATATTAAAATGAATTGGATTGGAATATAAATAACAAGCTGGTTAAGTCTACAGATGATACCAAGCTAGTTGGATTGGCAAATAATCTAGAATCCATTAAATCATAACAGAGGGGCATAGAGTGAATGGAGACTTGGACAGATCTCAGGTAGATGAAATGTGCAATTTGGAAGTATAAATGTAAGATTTAAAAACACAATGGGTGGTCTGAAACTTGAAAGTACCCCTTATGAGAAGGAACTAGCAGTCATAATGGGCTTGTTACTATGAACTTCAAGACAGTGTACAGAGGTCTTTAAGAAGATTAACAAGGAAGTTAGGCTATATGGTATGATGTGTAGAGTATAAGTCAAAGGAGGTTATGCTTAAGCTTTATAATGTACTTGCACAGTCTCATCTAGTGTACAGTGAACAGGTTTGGTCTTCAAGCTACCAAAAAAACATAATAGTGCTAGAAAAAGTCCAGCAAAGAGTGACTAGGCTGATTCGAATTAAATGTGAGCAATGAGAAAAGATTGAAAGAGTTGAACCTCTTCAGCTACTTTAAAATAAGGCCAACAAGAGCATGAGGGACAAAGTTGGAAACTTGTTAAACGCAAATTTCACACAAACCTTTTCTTCACTCAAAACCATAGACACATGCAGTAAATTACTTTGTAGTGTGGTGGACTTTATGGATCTTCAAATTTCAAATTGATGTTATTTTGGAGAAATTAGTTGGATAGAACTAGTGAGTTTTGTTGAGCTAAATGGCCTGTTCTTGTCAAAATGCTTCTAATATTCCAAAGATCTATAGCAATTTTCATATCCTGGTACTGAAAGGGAAAACAGCTATAAGCCATGAGAGGCACTGTCACAAGTTTATAGATGTATAATGCGCCGCAGAGAAACATCCTTAATGAACTTTCCCATTGGAATCAAAACAAAGAAGCGCAAGTCTAAGGAATTAATTTTCCCTTTTTTCTACAGAGGAGAATAAAAGAAAAATACTGTGTGTTGTATCTCCCTTTACCTAATTCACACTGTTGTGAGACCGGCAGACCTTTATGAACAGGCTTCTAGGAACTGCCAGAGCAGTAAGATAATCTTAGCTAATAAGGTACTGAGGTCACAGGTAAACATCAAGGTTCTTATTGTACAAGCAAGTGTCTTAGTATTGTGCTATTAATGCAACCCTTTGGAAATGTACCATCTTTACTGCGCTGATCATATGGTTCAAGCATTACATTAACTTATCGATTTTTCTGATGATAAAGTGTTTTGGAATCTGCTAATGATCTCTTTGGAACAAACTTCTTCTTCTTCTTCTTTCGGCTGCTCCCATTAGGGGTCACCTGAGTGGATCGTCTTTTTCCATATCTTCCTGTCCTCTGCAGCTTTCTCTGTCACACCCATCACCTGCATGTCCTCTCTCACCACATCCATAAACCTTCTCTTAGGCCTTCCTCTTTTCCTCTTACCTGGCAGCTCTATCCTTAACATCCTTCTCCCAATATACTCAGCATCCCTCCTCTGCACATGTCCAACCCAATGTAATCTCTCCTCTCTGACTTTGTCTCCCAACCATCCAACTTGAGCTGACCCTCTAATGTGCTCATTTCTAATCCTATCCATCCTCGTCACACCCAGTGCAAATCTTAGCATCTTTAACTCTACCACCTCCAGCTCTGTCTCCTGCTTTCTGGTCGGTGCCACCGTCTCCAACCCATATAACATAGCAAGTCTCACTATCATCCTGTAGACCTTCCCTTTCACTCTTGCTGATACCCGTCTGTCACAAATTACTCCTGACACTCTTCTCCACCCATTTCACCCTGCCTGGACTCTCTGTTTCACTTCTATTCCACAATCCCAATTACTCTGTACTGTTGATTGCAAGTATTTAAACTCATCCATTTTCGCCAACTCTACTCCCTGCATCCTCACCATTCCACTGACCTTCCTCTCATTCACACACATGTATTCTGTCTTGCTCCTACTGACCTTCATTCCTCTCCTCTCTAGAGCATATCTCCACTTCTCCAGGGTCTCCTCAACCTGCTCCCTACTCTCGCTACAGATCACAATATCCTCTTCGGAACAAACTATGGGTGAATAAAAGAACAGTAACAACTCACTAAAGTGATTCCAGCAAAGGCAAGGCATTACAATGCAGGAGGACAATATTTTTTGTTTTTCAATCTTCCTCCACAAAGCTAAACTGAAATCACATCTGTGTGAAGAATATTTCCAGAAAATGAAGTCATTTTAATCCATTAGTAAATGTATCATTGTTAGTCCATTAAGTCACAGACAATAAGAGCATCATAAAGCTGATCTTGTAGGGGATGCAACACCTGCAGGTAGTTGTGAATTCAAAAACCAATAAATAGCTGCTCTGAATGTTATCCATAACATCCATCATTGCCTAACCAACTGCTATCCCATCTTATGTTTATATGTACGTTTGCAGACATCTGGCAAATAAAAGTAGTTTCTTCAGTATCAGATTTATTGATCCTAAACTACTTTGGTCTTGTCTGTGTAGAAGTAGCTTTTCTTCAACTTTCTAGAATTATTCTCACCACTTGATGCTGTGAACAATATCCTGCTTATCAATTTGCTTTGTGAACTCAGAATTACAGGAAACAAGAGTCTCACTTGTACATAGTGTTTTGGTCTTTTACAGCATTAACAGTGCTCTCGGAAAATCTTTTTAGGCTTGGCCTAAGTGATAGAAGTTCTTCTACCATCCCTTAACATTCTTCAACTAGGCGCACATAGCCATAATACAGCTTCCCCATATCACGCCATTCAATTTTATCTTTCATTTACCAGATTTTAGCCCAGATCTCTCATTTCTTCCTGAGCAGCTAATCACAGATAAACAAGCATTACTTTATATCAATTTTACAAGTTCACTCTCCTATTTCTTTGGGCTTCTCCATCGACAGATCTTTTAATGTGTACTTAAGTGCCTTGCATTCACTTACAAGTCACTAACTTGAGGGTACCTTGATGATACATTGCATGACTTTTTGCTGAATCTATACAATCCCTTTTCTTCCCCCTTCATAATTTCCACAAGAGCCTTTCTTCACTCATATTATTTAATTTTTTGTTACGATTCTTGTTCTTACCACGCTGGTTTACTGCATCTGTAATCCTACCCCTAAGATGCATCTGTCTGGCATATCTGAACCTTCACTATTCTTGCACTTTTCCTTAGCAGTGCTCGTTCCATTGGCTTCCCAGTAAAAAAAAAAAAATCAGAAAGATAAAACAAAACAAAATCTCATACACTTCTGTATATTGTTTGGCCTTGAACCACTATGTGTCTATCTTTTCTTTTCTGTTGACACTTCCAAAGACTCATTTTTACATCATTTATTCAAGTTACAGAATAAGATTCACCTCAGAATCACAGCTTCTCCCAGACCTTCGAGTGCTTCTTGCACCTCTGCATGCCACCTCTTGGGAGAGCCTAAGTCTTTTAATTCTCTGTCGACAACGATACATGATAATTTCTCAGGAATCCAATCTTCCCTGAACACATCATATTTGGTTTGGTACTTGGACATTCTTTTAAAAATAAGTGTTGGTGACAACTGCATTGCTTGTTAGACTCAAGAATTGTTAATTGCATGGGAGTGTTAAACTTGCATGGTTTTGCTAAACCCTCAAACAATATAACTACATAATAATAAATACTAATATGTTTGTTTGGGTTTTAATCCTTGACTCCCTTAACCTTAACTCCAAAGCATTTTTGGGGATTATTTTCATTTAAATTTTGCAGGGTAAACAGAACAAAAATCAATTCAGAGTTACTGTATTTTCTTCAAAATACTGTTTTTGGACAGTTCTTTTAGATGTATGTTTGAAGGACATCTCCACCCAAACATTAGGAGCCAGCAAAATTCCCGATACAATAGGCTTCAATAAGGACCCAAATTAAACAGCAGCAAACAATATAAAAACATCCATGAAAAAATTCAGATTAACTCTGTCACAAAGGAAATTTGGAAATGGTAATTTAACATTTTAACAAAATACGTACATTTGGGATGTTGTGAGTGTATGAATAGATACGACATTTACATTATGTGCCTTGACTAGAGGCCCCTTCAAATTACACCATATTTCTATTAATTTTGAGTTGGAAGCTTCATTTACATAATCCTAGTGAGTCAACAGTATTTGTGGCTCACTTCCGTGACTTTAGCTGTGTAGTCTGATATGTCCAATGACTTGTCCGTCCAGTTTGACTTGATAAAAGCATTCTGCCAAAAGTACAATGCACACAATGCAGGCGCAAGGAGTAAGGAAGATGGGTGTCTTGGACCATACAAACAGAAGACAGGCTTGTCAGTCTAATGTTTCATGTTTTATATACCACGAATGGAAAAAAGGAAAATGAATACCACAAAGTACTCATGTGCAAACCCCACTGTACTGACTTTGCCTCAAGTTCTGTGGAACTTGGGCAAAATGCATTGAAGTTAATCAGGAACAAGAAATCAAGTTAGTTTTGAGTAGATTATATTGGTGTAATGGTCTAGGTGTTCGCTAGGAAAATGTCTGCCAACTATGCTGGACCAATTATTGTGGCCAAAAATCTGACCTGGGATGTGAGACAGCAGTGCTAACCATTGCAACACAATACCTCCCGGAGATAAAATTAATAGAATTAAATATCAGAACAGTAAAATTTCCTACAGGCAGGAAACGAACTCACCAAGGCTTGCCTTGCCTACAGATTCTAGATAGTAAATATTTGCATCTCTGGAGCTAAAAATTAAAATCCTGGCCCTTTTGGTTGTTCACTGCCACTGCTACCAAATAATCGCAACATTAACGCATGTAGATTCTTCACTTGTTCCTGTTTGCATCATCTGCAAAGCACTTTGTGTAATATTATTAAAGGGAGTAGGCACTCATATTACATACAAGTCACAAACAACGATAAACAAAAAGACATTATCTTTTAAGATGCAAAACCACCAACACATTTCCTGTTTCCTTCTGTGTGCACATATTGTGTTTAAATGTATTTTCTAATTTTTACTCCACTACTAGGATTAGTGTTATATACGGAGGTATTGGTGTTGGGGGATTTGTACCATTCAACATTAGCTGTTACAGCTCTGTGATGGATTGCTGGCCTCGCAAAGTATCATGGAGACCTGGAGAAAAAAAATTTAAGCCTGCCACATGGCAAAATTTCCAGGAAAACATTTTTCAAACAAAGTCACTGGTGAAGACAGCATATTCGCTGTGAAAAATACTTTGCTGTATTTTGCTGATCAACACTAGCATCGTGATTTGATTGCAGCGTAACTCGCCATACTTGGAAAGCATTTTCACAGCACTAGCTCTGACATGTAGGACTTTATTAGCTGTCAGAGAAAGGTACAAGCTTGTGATACTTTGGAAACGTGCAACTCTGCTGGAAAGTCATTTCAGAGTCTTCTAATTTAACATCCTATGCAATTTCTCATTGTGTAATACGACATCTTCAGGAGACGAGGCCAGCACCTGCAGTCGTCAAGTTTAAAACCTCTTCTTACTAGAAGTTGTATTATGCAATGTGCACTTAGAGATTTTTTTTTTTTTAATACAAGGGACGTTCAAAAAGTTGTTTTTTTTTGTTTTTTAACTCTATCAAGGATTTTAAAAACAAATGACATCACTTTTCTACACAGTCACCTTTGTTCATGATGCAATTTTCCCAGTGTCATACTAACTTTTTAATGCCCAATTACTACTCCTCCCGCCATCACCGTTTACAACGAAAATATAAAAGAGCGGAACCATTTTGAACGTCCCTCATACATTTTTTTTATATTGTTTGCCATTTTTCCATTTGGGTCCTTGTTAAAGCCCACTGTACCAAGAACTCTACTTCAATTGACCATGAAAACTTGATATTAAAGCACTTGTTCAGCTACTACTACAGGGTGAAGAGATACACAAATGGATCATTTTTAGGCAGAGTAATCTTTTAAAGCTCCTTCCACTGAGTGAAGAACTGTTGGTTAGGTTGCCCAACAAATTTAAAGTGGTCCTTTGTGAGTGGGATGAAGGACATTTTCACCTGACAATTCCTTTGAACCTTAAAAATGTAAATTTCTACTACTGAGTTGCAGAATTAATGAAATGGAAAAACACATACAAAAACAACTTTTTATTCTGATTGCCAAATTATTTTAAGGCAGGTATAAAAAAAGAAAGCATTCAATATACACTTTACATAAAATAAACTAGATTACAGCATGAAACAAGTAACCAGGCAACGTCTTTTAAATCTTTTCCCTAAATGTGGATAATTGTAAACATTTAAAAAGGCTGCAGAACTATTCAAGTAATAGAACAATCACAAATGTCTTCAGCTATGCAGGCTATCGGGTAATTGCCATTCAAGGTCATTAAAAAACATAATTATTATTATTATCATTATTATTATTATTATTAACAGACATACATTATATTTTGCCATTTAAAATCTATACAGTATATACACCACAGTTTTATGGTACTGGCACCCAAAGCCCTCAGAATGAATATTCTTCACAATTCACAATTACAAACAGGTGAATACAGTCCATGTACACGGATGCAGGTTTAAATAATACAAAGCCAAGGAGTTTAGTAAATAGTACACATATGTATTGTACCAAAGTGTCACTTGTATAGCTAGCCTCTCCAAGGGCAAGTAGAGAAAATTACAATATACATACAATCAGGCACACTGATACAGAACAATATATTTCTATACAAATATAGTGGCCATTTCTTTTATTCTAACACTTTAATTTTTTAAAAATTTTTTATTTTTATTTATTTATTTTTTTAAATGTGACAAACACATTTTTCTACTAATGCTTGCCACTAGCAGCTGACCCTGCATGTGTGAGCCTGGTTACTGTTACAAAATAAAAGGTTAAGAATATATATTTCAACAAAAGTGTAATTACAGCAACATTGGTAACTCTGTATAAAATTTTCAATTAAAAAAAATGAAATGACGTTTTTTGCCTGCCATTAAGGCAATCAATATCAACACCATGGAACTGATGTCTGTTATAAAGCATTTCTTCCCATGTGATCCAGTCACATGCTTGCTATGTACATTTTCCCCCCTCTTTTCATTCCCTGCAATATAAAAAGAGAAGGAAAGTTTAGTAAAAAAAAAAAAAAAATATAAAAAGAAAATCTTCCATATTGTTATTCTTTCTAAAAATGCAATCATTTTCAGAAATTGTCTTCAAATACAATATTTTACTCGACAAATTTAGACATATTTTACATTAGCTCAAATCCGTTAGCCTGATTTCTACAAGTACATACTTTGCATAAACACATACTTTTAAGCATAATCCTACCCATTTTAATATGCTTTCAAATAAATTAATCTCGTAATTTCCCCCCTCAAACAATTATTGACTTTTTTTTTTTCTTACCTCCTTTGTGCAGGAAATATACCAGATGCTGTAGCCTGAGCAGCCACCTGCTGACTGGCAACAAGGGCAGCAGAGGTCAAACCTAGAGGGAGAAAATAGAAACCTGCTTATGGCTCTTGCTGTTTCACAATGCATTTAATTGACTGAGCACCATGGAAAATGAAGAGTGCATTACATCTTTGATTTCCACTACAAGCTGATCATCATACTGTTTACATCCTCTTAATCAAACAAGCTGGAGAATTCTAAAATTCTACTCAGGCTGAATAAAAAAAAAAATTGTAAACTGCAAGGCATATTAAAATGTCACTTTCCTATCTGGGTTTGCTTAAATGATTTAAATTATACTTCCACTGACTTCTAACACACACAAGGTCTTCCATGAAATTAAAGAGACTGAATGAAATCAACCAAAGAATTGTGATTGATGTAATGATAGACCTCAGAAAACAGTACAGAACAATTTTCACAATGAAGTTCTGTTTATCAGACTCATATTTTGGACAGACTAACTGCTAAAGGATCTTGAGAAAGGGTAGATCATATGGTTGTTTTCTGATACTTACCTGGATAAGGATCATATTGGCCTGGTATAAGTGGATACCCCATTCCAAGATGCGTGTGGTGATGTGTATGTAGGTGCCGTGCAAAGGGTGAATGGCGTTCTCTCTCCCGTTCAGTTTCTCTCTCCCGTTCAGAAGGGCCTTTCTCTGCAGGCTTTAGGGCAAAAACAGTTTTGTAAGTACTTAGAAAGACAAGAACGTGCTTGTTTTTTTTATTCCCCCTGAAGAATAAGCCATTGTACAGTTGCCATAAAATATACATTCCAGATCAAAATATTAAGATCAAATGTTGTGTTTATCTATGGTGATCACCCAAGGGATTCTAGATTTCTTTGCTAAATTATCTATCAGTCATGAGACTGTTACTTCTAGCTTACATCTGTTAAAACATGGAAATTTAGATCCTTGGGAATGAATATGAAAATAATTGCTGACTAAAGTTTTTAACTATTGAATAATTTGTTCTCGGGGGTTAAAGCATCCAAGTAATGGGCTCAAAATGTGGGAACAAAAGCTGCACTTTATTGTAGGCACCACTCAGTCAGGTTAGCTTTGATAAATTTTAATTAAAATGCTTAGCTAAACTACAAAGCCAAGTCATCACATAGGAAATGTCTGAAGGAAGTCATGGGAAACAAGCTGACCTATCTTTTTGCTTAGCAACAGTAAAATCAGTGCTTATCAGATTTCACATTTTTCCTCCCTTTGAGGGTTATGAATCACAGGGCACCAAGTAGTGAATAGAAAGAATACTCCTAACCAAATACTATTTAGATTAAAGGTGGTGTTAAAATCATTTTTGCTACACTCTACCATGCCTTAAATCTGTTTATGCTTTGTACATGTCTTTCAAGTGACGACAAGTTCAATATTATACTTAAGTCATGTTTTAAAAACAATGAGGGATTCAGAAAAATTTCCCATTTCAAAGCCCAACAGAAATGATTCTGTAAAGATGATAACTGCAATTTACAAAGCCAAAACCTAAATAAAAGCTATTTTCTTTTTATAGTGAGCTTTAGTCTCTGTTATAAACAGTATAATAGCAGATTCATCCAGAAGTGTCTGAAATGTCTTCCGAATGAATGTTCATAATAGGGTCCCCAAAATAACTATTAATTCTTTGACAAGAAATTATTTACAGACTACAGTCCACATACCATTGGAGATTTACTGCGGTACTGATTGGCATGTTGCTGGAGCAAATCTAAAGCTTTTGATTCAGAAGCTGGTTTAGTGCTTATGCTGGGGCTTGTGTTTGCTTTCTCGACGTCTTCTCTTCCAGCCATCTTCCCATATATTGGATAATGGAAACCTTAAAACATAATAAAATTACCTTAAGAACCATCGTTTACACTTACAAATCAGCTATCTTTTTTAAATCAAATGCTTAAACAACATCTAATTCCAAAAAAAAGTGTGTATTTTTGTCAAATCATGGCTGAAATAAATGCACTGTATATTTTTACAAGTGGAAGATACAATAGGTGAACATTTATAAGTAAGTTAAATACAGTAATCCCTCGCTATATAGCACTTCGACTTTCGCGGCTTCACTCTATCGCGGATTTTATATGTAAGCATATTTAAATATATATTGTGGATTTTTTGCTGGTTCGTGGATTTCTGCGGACAATGGGTCTTTTAATTTCTGGTACATGCTTCCTCAGTTGGTTTGCCCAGTTGATTTCATACAAGGGATGCTATTGGCAGATGGCTGAGAAGCTACCCAACCAGAGCGCGTATTACGTATTAAATAAAACTCCTCAAATATATTGTGAGCACGGGGGCTCTTCGCACCCCTAGAGGATACGGCCGCTCCTCAAAAAACGCTGAAAGATTACCTTCACATTGCTCTCTTCTTTGCTGGGCTTACATATGGCTGCTTTATCAAGCGATATGATTCCTGCACAGTGCTTCGCATACTTAAAAGATCAAACAGCACGTACTGATTTTTGATTTTTACTTTTCTCTCTCTCTCTGTGACATTCTCTGCTCCTGACAGAGGGGGTGTGAGCTGGGGGGCTGTTCGCACACCTAGATGATACGGACGCTCGTCTAAAAATGCTGAAAGATTACCTTCACGTTGCTCCCTTCTGTGCAGCTGCTTCGTGAAGCGACATGCTGCACGGTGCTTCGCATACTTAAAAGCTCGAAGGGCACGTATTGATTTTTGATTGTTTATTTTTATCTGTCTCTCTCTCTCTCTCTGACATTCTCTGCTCCTGACGGAGGGGGTGTGAGATGCTGCCTTCCTTGCAACTGCTTTGTGCCGCGGTGCTTTGCATACTTAAAAGCCAAACAGCCCTATTGATTTTTGTTTGCTTTTTTCTCTCTCTCTGACATTCTCTGCTCCTGACGCGCACTCCTTTGAAGAGGAAGATATGTTTGCATTCTTTTAATTGTGAGACGGAACTGTCATCTCTGTCTTGTCATGGCACACAGTTTAAACTTTTGAAAAAGAGACAAATGTTTGTTTGCAGTGTTTGAATAAAGTATCTGTCTCTCTACAACCTCCTGTGTTTCTGTGCAAATCTGTGACCCAAGCATGATAATATAAAAATAACCATATAAACATATGGTTTCTACTTCGCGGATTTTCACCTTTCGCGGGGGGTTCTGGAACGCAACCCCCACGATCGAGGAGGGATTACTGTATTTGCACTTCATTGAAACAAGAGGAAGTAGCATCTACAGTGTCCTGTTGGAGATCTTTTGATTCAATTTCCTTTTTCTTGTTCTAAGTGGGAAATGCCATTTTCAGGGCATTCTCTCTCAATTTAGACAGCATTTCTATGGTTTTTAATTCCAAAGCCTGAGGTAAAACCCCTACCAACAAGTCACTGAGCAAGCCAATTTACCTATACAAAACTGAACTGAAACCACATCCTCTTACCTGGATAACTGTGCATTAGGACAGGAGAGACAGCTCTGTAGGCTGGATGATTGGGATCATACATTTGCAAATAAGGATAAGGATGCTGGTACTGAATATAAGATTGATGTTGGCTCATAGGTGAAGAGACAGCAACTCGAGCACCACGAGAATCTTTCCCACCAACTGGTGTTCTGCGATCTTCCGATTTCTTTGTGTCTTCCAAAGGTACAGATTGAGAGTCTTGTCTTTTAATGTCTTTTGTTTCCTCCTTTGCAGTGCTCAGAGAGACTGGGAGATTGAGACTTTCCTTTCCCATTGTCTTACTGGTGCAGTCATCTTTTGGCCTCTTATCAAGATCTTCAGGTTTCTGAGGCTCCATATACTTTGGCTGGTAAACATAATGATGCCATGATCTGGATTCTGGATCCTAGTTTTATGAACAAAGCAGAAAAATTGGAGATATGTACATAATCAACGGCATAATTTGCTTTTCAATAATGTCCAGCAAAAAGGGATTTTGCTGTGATGAGATTGTATAATATTTCAAAATTAACTAAGTGCGCAATGGGAATATATTTATTTGTATGACAGGTGGATGTTTTGGTAGCAGTCCACATTCCGATATACTTACAAGTATATGTAATATACTTTTTAAATAGGATTTGTAACTGTTATTCCTTTTAAAGTAAAACATACCACTCATTTTGCAGAATTATGATAAATGTTATCATATCTAAAATGCTGATAAAACACAACAAAGAAACTATACAAAATGTAAAAAAAATCTAAACCTTCCTAAACACATTAACCAACTTAATTTCCGGAAGTTCACTTGTTAGAAGCACCAATCATCAAATGAAATGATTTCCTTCACACAACTACTGTATATAGGGTAAAGGGCAGCAGCATCGCATTTTAAATCCATGATATTTCAGTTATAGACCCAACAAACCAATTTTAACATAGAAGCTCTGTTAGTGAGCTTACTGAAAATTATTTATTTTAAAAATAAAGAGAAATGTACTTAATTCTGGTTAAATCTTTCTGTAATTTTTACTGCTAGTCTTAACCCAAGAAGAGAATGAGAAGACATTTTATATTGATCCAGCCTAGAATTTAAAGCAATTTACTTGCTTATGTAACTGAAACAGAGTTAATACACAAAACATACCTGTTTGAACCTCAGAGTAGGATCTACACCAGTTTGCTTCATTGAATCCATCACGGATTTCATTTCCACAGCCTCTTTAATGAGTTGATGATTTTCCATTTGCTTGGCTTTAAAATTCTCTGACTGCAGCTGCTGCTGGTTTGTCAGCATCTGTGCTTTGCTCCCATCATCCATCTTTGATTGCCCAGATCCAGTTTTGCTGTTGCAGTTTTTGTTTGAATCAGGAGTGACTGGAGCTTTTGATATTGTGGCAGAAGGAACAGTCTTTTGTTTAATGTCTTCTTTGCTAGACTCCTTTTGCTGGATCTCAGCTTTTCGTTCTCCTTCTCTGCTGTTTTGAGCCATTTTTTGCTCTGCCAGTCGCTGATCCTCATAGTATTTCTCATACTGTTGTCGATACGCTGTATTTGTCGCCATTAATGACTTTTGGTCCATATAAAGTCCATAAGTGTATGGTCCATAGTAAAGTGACTGGGCTAATGCAGGATGTCTCTGTGTTATCACAGACTGGTGCTGAGCCTGCAAATTTGAATTAATCATTTCACTCTTTTTAGAGTCCAATGTCAATACCTCAGCCTTTTCCTTCTTTTCATTCTCTTCTTCTGTACCCTCCTTCTTAGATTTATTACTTTGAGGTGTACCACCATTTCCAACAGGAGCAGTGTTAGCCTGTCCGGAGTGCACATAACTGGGAGAATAATAGGGGTCATATCCATGGTAATAAGGAGACTGGGACTCTTTACCAGAGGAAGCTTGCACTGGGGTTGATGGTAGGCTCTTGACGACACTCTCTTTGTTGGAGGCTAGTTCTGATGGGGAACTTGTCTTTGACCTCATTCCCTCTGAGCGACTGTCTGAACCACCATCATCAGCAGCATCTGAGATATCAGAATAGGCTGGACTGTTTGTTTTAGTAGTGGTCCCATCACCACCATTCTGTGTTAAAACATGCAGTGGGCCCATGGAGGATTGTCCATTTACAAGCCCACTGCACTCAAGCCTAGAAGAGCTCCCTATAGAAGGGCTGGGTGCATTGTCTGTGAAGGTATACACCTTATCAGCTTCTGCTTTAATGCTGGCCATCCTGCTCTCCTGAGACTCTGATAATCCATTTGCAAGTACATCACTTCTGTTTAAATGTTCCTTTAAAAAATGTCCTGGTAGATCTTTCCCAGTAATCTTTGGGTCTTCCATCTTCGTCAGCTTTGCATCCAATTTAGGACTCCCAGTCTCCTTTCCTTCTTTATCTTTTAACCGTCTTTTTTCCTTTTTCTTTTTATCTTTGAGGGATACCAAAGCTGGGTTTACAGTGCTAGGCTCTCCCATAATTGTAGGCTTTGGCTGAATGGGTTTTAAAGGTGGGCTCTTTGGTGTTGCCTGGACAACAGTGGTTGTCAGCGATGGCAAGCCTGGGATTGTACCAGTGGTAGTGGCTGTGAATGTAGCAGTAGGTATGGCTATCAGCTGAGGAGGAGGAGGAGCTGGGGCGATAGGCCTAGTAGTCTTAGGCTTTGATAATGATTTGTCAACTTTCCCACTGTTTGCTTTCTTACTTTTGTCCTTGTCACTCACACCCTTTTTATCAATCATGCCTTCAGCCTCCAGCTTGGGCATTTCTGCTGCAGCATTGACATCAGTCACAGCACAGTTTTCCAAAGCTGCAGCCATGTTAGAGATGACAGGCAAATTGTTCAAATCATTTGCAAGTCCTTTTTTCTTGCCAGCATTTTTAGCATTCTTAGAATTAATTACAGGACTATGAACACTGTTGACCAAATCCCTTTTGCCTTTAGGCGTTCCAGTCACACTTAAGCTGCCAGGAGAATTGGGCCCTTTCACAGAACCAAAGCTAGTCTCTGTGCATTCAAGGACAACACTGCCTAGAGTTTCCTCAGAGTCCGACATTTTATCATCACACTCTTGTTCAAATTCCAATTTATTTTCAGGATCCAAGTGTGCATGGGCCTGATGATATCTTAGTCCGTTAATGTGCTTGTATTTTTTGTTGCAGTTTGGGTGTGGGCAGTCTATAAGTACTGGGGAGGAGCACCCTTGATCCAAAAAGGAAACTTCAGACTTTCCTTGAGGAGTTGTCGGAGTACTCCTAGAGTTAGTTCTAACCCGTTTCCCTGACTTTGTATCTTCAGAACTGGAATTGAGGTCCAATTCCATGGGTGGCTTGTTTTTTCTCTTGCTACTGCTAGCTGGAGTGATCTTGATTTCTTCCAGTGTGCAGTTTGGGGGAGTCCTCCTCCCACTACCAGAGTTCAAACTCCCACGCCTTCCTTTGCCATTGTTACCACCACCCCGGTTCTTATTCTGAAGCCCCCTAGCTTCCGTAAAACTAGGATCCATTCCAGGTGGGTTGGCAGCTACTGTACGAGCACGCTTTCCTCTTCCACGGCCTCCTCGCATTTCAAGGTCACTTGTTGGAGATTCACAGAACCTTTAAGAGAGTAAGCATTGTACACTTACAGTCAACAAAAAAAAAAAAAACAAACCAAAAACAAATATTTATTTTAAATTTTGTAATTTGCCTTTATTTGCCTATTCATCTATCTTTCCATCTGCCTTCCCAGGTCAATTTAGGCTTGCAGGGAGTAGACAACTACCACAGCATGCTAACCATGTCTGTCAGAAAATGTATGTTACAAACTGTAATATATTTGTGTTGGATATAATCATCACTTGAGGAAAATTACCTAGATAGTGGGATACAATACAGAAAAACCCCATGAACACAAATGCTAGATAGCCTTATCTGTGGTGTAAATCAAAAACTAAAAACAAATTATATATATAATATATATAAGCAATTGGATTCTTGGACTCAAAATTAGTATACCCACTTGAGATCAGTTAGCCTAACCCCAATTTTAAATGTGACTGAAGTCTGTTCTTAAAATTTCTTTGATCTTAATGGACGTTCTCCTCAAATTCACTGCCAAAGTATGCTATTCCTGTATTTACTTTGCCTCACCTAACTTTGAACTTTCCCCCTTTTTCATTTGATTTACACTACTGTTGACTTAACGTTCTGATTATTTTAGCTCCTGGTGTTTGTTCAAAGCCTATTTGGCTAATGTAGAGTTGTTTTCTTTTGTTATTAATTTTTTTCCTCTGTAGCAGTGTTCACTATGAAAGGCACCATATGAAAACATAAATATTCTAATATTTTTCACTAATGTATTTACACAGATTTTTTATCTGTATACTACACAAAACATAATACATTTCCTAAATAAAATTCAGAAATTGTGATTGTCTTGATAAGGAAACAAACTATTCATCCTATCAACTTGTACATTTTTGCCATTCTTAATTAAATGCCTACTTGAAATATATAATCAAGGTTATTCAAATTTATAATGATAGCCTTTCTGAATTTCTGGAAAATCAGTTGTTATTTAAGCCACTTAATGTACTACAGATTGCTTTTAAACTAATCTGTAAGAATTAAAACAATAAAAAAATGTGAACAAGGCTTGCAATAAACACAAGGCTATTGTTTTTACAGATGTTATACACTGCTAAGCCCAAGTCATTCTTTTGCTGTCTGCTTAGTCAGCCATGTTTATGCAATGTTATTTTAGCATTTTCACTTGGAATGATTTTCTTTTCATCTGGCTACAAATGTAAATAAATATGTCAGAACACACTAGAGCTAATAAAAAAACAAAAGCACCACTGTAATCTTTAATCTAAAACAGGAGCTTATACTTACTGCAATTCCCTGTAACATGGAGTGTGTGCGTGCCTAAAAATCTGCTGAAGCCAGTCAACATTAATAAGCCTTAAGCTCTTGTTTAATGCAAGCGACAACCCACTTTACTTTTAAAAATTCTGGCAAAACTGCAGGCACACAGGTTTCATCTTCTCCATTACAAATGTGGACATGTCAATGTTATGCATTACACAGTTGTGTGGCTTTTCATGACAAAACTCAATTGGAATCGTAATAAAGACACACATCTCTCATTACCTGGGAGGGGCCCAGTCATGCTTTGTGCAATCCAGCAGCGTCCCCACATAAGTCTTGTTTCTCCAAGTTACATTCACCACAAGGACACCTGCATACAAAAAGGAAAAAAACTCAGTTAAAGATGGAGGGGGTGGGGTGTGTGTTTTGGAGGTGGGGTGCTATAGCAATAGAAAGGGCATTAAATACATATATTAGTTACTTGCTGGACATCTTTCAAAATCTGTGGTTTGCTCTTTCCTCCACTTTGGTTTTATTGACCTCAAGGCATTGTGACCAATTCCCTCTCCTCTCAAACCGGAAATTTTGCACCATTTCAACCCTTTTAGTATGCAATCTAGAAGCGGCTGACAGAAGGAAATGGGTTTTCGCCACGTCCTGCTGTAAAGCAGCAACATTCGCCTCTTAATTTTGTTATTATCACACATAATTGCTTTTACTTGGAAGGCAGCCAGCATATGCTGAGTGCCAGTCAGCAGCATATCAAGACTGACCATGACTATCCACCCTCCTCCCCCCCACCAACCAACAAACTCAAGCAGATCCAGAAAAGCTGTCATTGGACACTCTTATCAAAGCCTGCACTCAGGGGCCTCTAAGCTCTTATCATCTGCACATTCTGAACAGACAAAGGGGTTTGTGAGAAGCAGGGAGAAAAAAAAAACCCTCAAATAAAGCCTTTTGAAAACAGGTTCATAATAGCGTGCCCCTCCTCTCCACATTACAGTTCGAAATCTCACAAAGACATTTATCAGATCATTCAGAAAATATTACCTATTGAGCTTGCTCTTAAATTGCCTTTTCCCTATAAAAGGACAAGCAGCCATGCAAGTATGATAGAAGTGCTTTTCTATCAGCTTTGTATTATTCAGAACAGGCGCAGATATATTGGCAGAAGGGGTAAAGATATAAGTGCACGTAAATTAAACAAATAAATGAAAGGCTTACGTGATTTGTTAAATACTTTCATAAAGTGAGCTACATTAATTATGGTATGCCATGCTTTTAAAAGAAGGTGCTGGTAGTGGTAGTAGGGAGATGCATCTTCCTGAACCATTTTGCTTTCTTCTCCCCACCATCACCACCCTCCCCCATCTCTTTCACCAGCTTGCTAGCTCTTGCGACACTGGGATTTGATTTAAATATTACTATTCAAGTAAACGCTCTACTGCTTTGCATAAAAACACAATATTCGTTTCAATGTCATTCCGTTTACGAACTGTTTTTTGGCAAGCTTCCAGAATACATGTTCAGCCCCTCCTGCCAATATTCTGTAAGTGAATTTTTATGTCTGTTTGGAGTGGAGTTGGGGGGATGAAGAACACACACACACTTATTATAAATCTCAAACCCATCATCCTAAAAAGAACACTGGGTTATCCAAACAGTTATTTGCACCCATGCTGCTTCACAGAATGTTAACCATTTCCTGTTAAAAAAAAAAAAAATTACACAATTTATAAAACAAAATTACACTGAAAAGTTAGACCACCCTTTTGGACAATAATTCTCTCTACCTAACCAAACCTAAACATAAAGTGGGTCAGAGTATTACTATATAATATACAGTAAAGCAATGCAGATTACCAATTCCAGTTTTCTTTTTCCTCGATAAAAGACCGAATACCTGCTTGCCTAAAAGGGTGTTCTTTGCTCTACAAACCATAAAAGTCTTTGTACCAGCAATGTCTCATGTGCAACAGAAAATACATAATTAAAACTGCTTAAGGGGAACATGAAAGAAACACTAACTCCTCCATTCAAGGCTATAGTAATAAAATTAAAAACAGGAAAAGTCAGCACAGACACTTAACGTTTGTCTGCAATGAAAGCCTTTTGTTAGAGCTAATTCCCTGAGGGTTTCATGTTTCCAACAAAAGCTTGCCTGCTGATTGGCCAGCTCCTGCTGGGAGCACTGGGCTCTGATTGGTGCTCTCAAACCTTCCACCACAGAGCACAAAGAGCAAGTAGCTTGGATAAATGAACATAAAAGACAACTACGCAGTGCCAAAAGAGTGTGTGCAAAGGGTTTTATCAGGCAGGAATAAACTAAACAATGACAGGGTCGGGGTGAAACCAGGAATGAGTAAACCAAATACAGGCTTGTTTACCCAAGAAGGCTTGTCAAGGAAAGAAAAGCCTTTGCCGGATTTTATATATCTGTCAATGAAACCAGTGTTCACTAATGAATAAAATGAACATGCAAAATATATACAATTACTTGGATATGGAGTAAGAGAATATGGGAAAAAAGATATTTCAAAACAGCAGCTTAAATGGTAAAGAATGCTATTTCCCTCCACCTCTTAAAAATGATGACTGAAGAATTCCCAGGAGTAGATTTTCAATTTTATTTCAGCAAACCCAAGTGCTGTCATGCTTCCAGCAATGAAATGAGCCTTCTAGTTCAGCTAATGTGAACACTGCTGCTGTGGTAAATATCTATGGCCGTTTTAGTGCCACTAAGATAAGGGAAACAATAATTTCTCAAAATTTACTTTCTTATCCATGCTTTCTGAATTTATGCATGCTTTCATTGCTTACGAAAGATCTTTCAAAAAGCCAAATGTTTGTACATAGTTTTTTGTATTATTCATTTTCAGTAATCACAACCTTCTGTGTGTCTAAGAATAACACACAGAATTTTAGTTTACTTCATTGGCGTCAAGCCACTGACCACTGAGTGGCTGCAGGGTTCCAAGTACCTCATAAGCACTGTGATACCATCTGCTTTAGATGGGCTTATTTGTGTTTAATCCATTTCAGTGCATTTAGCTAAGCATGAACAATGAAACTCAAACAAGGCTACAAGGACTAATTGCATAGGGGATCACAAATCAGCTTGTGCTGAATTTTACATTATAGAAGAGCTACACACACACACACACACAAAGCACCACACATTCGATAATAATCACAATGGCTCGCCCAATCTCAACCATTTGGTACAAAACTGATGGGAGATGAGATCTGATTCTGTACCCTGCAATATCAGTATTCTTTACGCATTTTTAAACCTCAAATCATTAAAAGCTGAACAATTCAAGGACAGCTGCTTTTATATTAAGCTTCATAACCTTTTCATTTTTTTGTGAATAGTTGTTTTTCTAATTTATCAACAATTTATGATAAAATAAGAACTCATCTTCACTCTTTCCTATGCTTGGGAGCAATTACTTGCAATACACAAAGGCTAAGGCTCTATTTTTCACAGCTGTCAGGCTGCCTTTTTCCCCTAAGGTTTTTCTAACCACTGCAAAGAGAGTTATGTTGTTTCATTACAATAGCAAAACCTTTCCAGCCTCAGAGCTTATATAATCTGTCACAGTCTTCAAAACTAGGCCTAATACATTCTGCCATAGCAAATGCATTAGTTGTCATTCTAGATTCCTTCCAACATGCTGTGCAAATCTAATCATTCTGCAGAATACAGTATGTATATATTCAAAACAAATTAATATTCCAAAACAATTCAGAGTTTCAACTGTACATCTTCTCCAGATACCAAGGACAAAATGTCAGAGGTGATTTAATCAAGTTCTTCCTTAGGAGGAACACACTTATTAGCAAAGGATCATCCAGGAGGTTCAACATGAAACTATTTTCACAGAGAGGGTGACTAATGTCTGGAAGCATTTAGCAGCAGATGTTGTTATGGCAGAAACACCAGATAACTCCCCCTGTGACAATGTGGGTGTCTCCCCCCACCCCCCTTTTATGGCAAAGGCTAAAAGCTTGCAAAGAAAGATAGTGAATGGCAGAGAGGTGGGTGAAAAGTGTTTTATTCTCGTCAGTCAACATATTATTATTATTATTGTGAATTTCCCATTGGGATTAATAAAGTATCTATCTATCTATCTATCTATTACTATCCAGTGTCTTCAACTACACAAGGACAAAATAATCATTTCCAGGGGTCTTAAAAGATCATCTTAATATTGCGAGAAAATAATATCAAAGACACACAGCCAAAATGTTAGTAAGACAACCTGTTATAAAAAACAAAATCTATTTTAAAACCATGACTCCTAAAGTGAATCCATTGCAGAAACAATTTTACCATTTTGTGCATATTTACAGAATTTGAGCACAGATAGGCCTGCTTTCCTGTTTTTTTATTAATTTACATGTAGCACATGATCAAATGGGCTCTTATATTTAATTTTTCTAATGGCCCAACATTAAAACACCTCAACTTATTCACAGAAATATCAGAGTAAGGCGTGTTTAAAATTTAAATAAGTGACACACAACGCACCTATGATCGGTTTTCATTTCTCCTAGAAACCCGTTTTCAGTAGAAAATACAAGACTGTTTCCATCACTGTCACACTCCCCGCTGCCTTTGTTCTAAAGCCCAATGAGCTTTATTGATCAAGGAAAAATCATTGAGCTTCTTGGAAAACTAGACTCTAGCTTATTCCGTGCCATCTATTTCTTTTGTGTGAAGAGACATTTGGTCAATAATCAATTGACCGGTCAACTAAAACTAGCTGTGGCTGCACATGCCCTCTGCTGCTTCAGGCTCTCTTAGTCTTCCTACTTTGTGTTTTTTTTTTTTTTTGCTTTGTTATAAGCAGCTGTAGAATGTCTGCTGAAGAGTATCACAGGAAAACCAAGGAGTAAGGGGCAAAGAAAATGAACTATTAGAAGGCAATTGTAATGTCTGCGCATAAAACCTGTTGAAGCTTTGGACATGTGGAGGTGCATTCAGTATGATTCTGTAGCTTATAAAAAAAAATCATTAAATTCCACTCATTAACAAAAAAACAAGAAAAAAAAAATTACAATTGCTTATGAAAAAGAAAGCAGCCTTATTGCTTAACAAAGGAATCAAGTCAGGAAAATGACAAATCACATTTACAACATAAAATAATTTCCTTGGACTGTTCATACAAAGAGAGCCAGGAGGTTACATTATACATATTCACATTCAATGGAGTATATAAATCAGGGGATCTTTTCCTTCACTAAATTTTGCAAATTGTTTGTGCTATGCACTAAAATATGCACTTATGAGAGTAGTTGAATATTTTGATGCACCACCAAGCCTTGAGAGAGAGTTAATAGTTTTGACTCAGCCATCACTCTACACAAAACCATAATGCTAGTATTTCCCAAATTATGTATAACAATGATTAATAATAAAAAAGTGTATAGTTTCTCAAGTTATGCTGTACAATCTTGTTTCAATAATATGATTTAACAAGGATTCTATATTCTGTTTTAATAGACACATACATACAGATGCATAAATCATCAATTTTAAAATAGCTACATTTGGCAGCTTTTTCTTACTCCTCAAAGACAGGTAGGAATTATTCCATGCTTAAAATACTTCCTGTGATATTAAATTAAAATGGTGCAATAATGCTTGACAAAGAAAAGGGCGCTAGAAGCCACTGTCATTCTCTCTCTCTCTTTTTTTAAAATTGGGTTAAGTCAACATGATTACACTTGTAAAACAGAGGACAAACAATCTCCCCAGGCTATTTCTGCATTAGGCTCAGAGAGTGTTTCTCTTAAAATAAATGGACCACCCATCCTCAAGGTTGAGATCAGGACCTGGCTTTATTGTCTCAAAGTCCACACTTTGTCTCAGGAGAGCAACTTCTGACTCTCTCTGAGTTGAACTTATTTAAACCTAAGCAAAAATGACTGGCTCACTGTTCACAGAAAGTGAAAACTGATGAATAATGATTAATAGAGGTCACACTGTGTTCATTTACATAAACTGCTGCTGTACCAGCCCAGCTCATTGATGGGCTGCGTTAGCTTGACCCTGTGAGCAGGTCAGCCTGCCAGTTAGAAATCTGCATCAGAGGGTGATAAAAGAAAAATCTTAATATGCAGTGCATGCTTGGTGGAAGTTCTCAAAATATTATCTTCACTTTGATAGAGATTAAATGTTTACATATTTTTCCCATTGATACTTATTTTTTTATGGCAAATATGCAGAACAAATAAAGGTGCAGACTAGGCACATTGGGAGTGATACTAGGTGAGAGATTATTGACAAAAAAGCATGCATTTAGCTCTGTAAATTATTATTAATCTGAGATACAGATGCTATAACCAGCTTTGCTTTCACAAAATAAAAAGGTCTTAAGACCAAATACTAAACACTCTTGGAAATGTGTTTTCCTTTAATGACATGCAGGCTTCCATTTTGGATTTACAACATTGTGATGTGATATTGCTTGTCTTGAAATTATCAGCAATCTCATTACTATTACACATTCAGATGCAGAGCACTCTGGCTTTAGCTGAAGAACTTCCTGTACTGCTGCAGTTGATCAAAAAAGAAATATTTACAGTGAAGTTACTAAACTCCAACCTCACCAAACACCAGTGAAATGGAAAAATAAAAATGTTGAAGGAATCATGATTAAGCAATGTGTATGATCTAGGTTGAATTTATACAAGAATAAATTATGGTTTCCTATTCCTGTTAACATGACAGCATCAGCTCATCCTTGTCCAAAAGATTACAAAAACAGCTACTGACCTTCCCCATTTCAATAGTGGTAATCTACATGCCATGCTGACCACAACTAGATGATAAGATATGGCTGCAATCCTCCCCCACCCCCTTAAGGCTAACAGCTCCCTACAAGGCTACACATCAATATTCTCCAGAATTAGCATTCAGAGCTTTCATCTTGCTTGTCACATTCATTTCCCGCTGTTACTTTAATTACAGGATCAGTGAAAGTGTTTATTATATCCTACAGTTATAATAAAAAAAAAAAAAAAAAAAAAACTGCAATACTGATGCACTAAAATTATAACTCTCAAGGAAAAACTTTAAATGACATCAGTTTGGGGGACTTGTACAAAAAGACAACACCTCAAATGCCCACAATACAACCCAAGGAACTAGGCGGCATCAGTAACCTCTAGACACTTACATTTTGTCCTTTTAACCTTCCTTTAAATAAATGCTGGAAAGAGGTTTATAGTTCGACACTGACATGGGTTCATGCTATGTAGTATGTCTAAAAGCCTATTAAAGGCTGTTTTGGAAATGCTGCGCTATTTGTGCCAGCCCCGGGCTCTTTTCATCTAAGTCTTCTGAGCCAAACAAAAAGCATTTATAAAGCCTTGTTGGCAGCCAGCTGCAGACTCCATAAATTATCAGCCCTTAACAACCTTTTTTTCCCCCTCTTTTTTAAAAGGGGGAAAATGGAAATTGGGGGAGGGAGATGATGGGGATTCAGAGTTTTTCCAACTATTATTACATTTTCCTATATAAGATGAGACTCTACTTTCCGAAGTATCAATTTGAAGACAAGCCAATGATCTGCTAATTCTCTACTACTGAATTGTAAATAACCTTACTGACTATCACAGACCATTTGCTTAATCTATTCAGTAGCAATACAGTATACAGCTTTACATTTAATCATAAAATTCTACTTTGAAAGACCACTATTTTCTTAAAATTCCCCTCTCAAACACAGTAATCCCACACTCATACACATGCCCCTAGTAAATGATGTCATTTTGTTCCCTTAATGAACAGAAGAGCTTAAAATAATAAAAATTATTTGAACAAAAATACACCTACCTAAATATAATTAACACATAACAGACTTTTTTTTTTACACTTTTATTAGATATCAAGCTGTGCATAATAATAACACAAGTTTTTGAACATATATTCTTCTGCATATCATACTCTTCCTTTTATAACAAAGTTATTCTTTTAGGTTTATTTAAAAAAAAAAAAAAAAAAGTCACTCGGCTACAGTTCAATCATGTGCTTAGAGACCAGAGCCCTCCTGTAAACAAGCCTAATGGAGTGCAACTAATAGAGTTCCTCAGGAGCATGGCCAGCTAACAGGGCCTTTGTCAGCACTCAGTGAAGCAAGTTAGGCTTTTATTTTAGGTCAGAGCACTCCCACCACCCTCAGCTAAACATTTCTCACCTAGCAGGTTACATGTTGACATGGGTTGTAAATGTCAGGAGAGGAATCTGAGAGTATGCAGAGGTGTGTGTGTTTAGTACAAATAACCTTATTCTAAATCTTCAAAAAAGCCATTACACATTTTAACCTTTCCCCCAAATTTTGTGTTGTCTCACTGAATGCTTGAAGCATGCAAACAATACTGTTAGTAATTCAGTTACTGCATCAGAGCTACTCTGCATTTAATTTCAATCATGCAATTTTGATGAATTGATGGTTTGTTCCTTAGATATACAGAGCAACCAAAAACTTATATTTAATAAAATAAATTACACATAAAAATCATGGAGCATGCAGACTGCATATGGTTGTTAAGGGGAGCATACTTAGCAACTGCTGTCACTGTCACTATGACCCACATCAAATAATGCCTAGATTTCAATGCACTCTCCTGTTGATCCAGAATTAATTGCACCAGTGTGACGACAGACATGACAGCAGCATTACGTACCTCATGAGGTATGCCGTTTGTCTCACTGAGGTCGCTCATATATTATATATATATATATATATATATATATATATATATATATATATATATATACACACACACACACGCACAAAACCACAGAGGCAACCCTTTGAACAGTTAAAAGTAGTTACTTTATTTGTATCTCCATGGTTTTCTGAATAATTGTCTGCATCTTTGTGCTCTGCTATTTACAATTTAAGTTAACTTCTTGCTTAATGTCTCTGTATATCTTGGCTCCGATAAAATATTACAATTAAATGAAGAAATAATCCATACTGCAGGGGGTGAAATGACCCTTTGTCTGCTTTTTGTTTCACAGCAACCTTCAAAAGCATGGGAACAAGATGGTAAGAAAGTGGTAATGCTGGTTTACTAATGTAGGCAGTATATCACGCCTTGACAGAAGTATGGGCCAACTACTGTAATAAACACCTTCTATTGATAGCATCTGCATAATGGCAGGTAACCTCTAGGCTGCCTGCATTCCACCTTTCGCAGAAGTCCAGACTGCAGATAAAACTCTCTAGCTAGGCAGCAACACTAGGAGTCTAAGATTGCAATAAATTATCAAATGCACTTTGGCCCCATCTGAAACACTGGCCCTTCCAGCTGATAAGCTCTGACCCCGGTGGCACATCAAACCATTTCACAAAAGGCAGAAACATTATTGCTGTGCACTAGGGACACCAGTGAGAGCCAATCAATCACGGTTTCCCGACAGCTCTTCTTCAAGCAAGCCAGATTCAAGGTTTTTCAACCTCCTTTGTTAAGACTACTACACCCCCATCACTTTTTTTTTTTTAATCACTTTTTTCTGTTTTTAAAAACAGAATGTGGTCAATCAAAATTAAATGGACTTTAACATACATTTTAACCAAACAGGAATTTCTAAACATATTTACCACTTTAAAAGGACATCACTTTTAATAAAAATAAATGTTGGGTTATATTAACCATCTGATTGACTGCATGTTTCATTTGTGTAACACATATTTTACAGGTTAAATGAGCTTGCTTATTGTGAAAGAATAATATGCCAAATTAGAAAAGAGACAATTTAAAGCACAGTAAAAATAGAAAAGTAGCAAATCATCATAGTGGAGCTAAATATGTTTTATTTTAATACGATTCTGCCTGTTACAGGTTTTTAAAAACGCCAGATCTCTCATTTATTAAGAAACAGAATTTACATTATGCAATCTTGGAATTGTCTTTCCATCCAAGTTAAACTCCATAGATGATATGGGGGTTGAAAGCAAATTAAAAATCAAACACCACGGTATGACCACTTTTGTATGGCTAAGCCAGAAACAAGGTCAGCACATGTTTTTTCATTAGCATCGGAAACAGACCAACATGTTCTTAACACCATAATGCTGAATAAGGCATATGGGCTGTTATGCAAAACTAACAAGCCTTTAGCATTGAAGTGCTTACATATTTATCTCTAGAGGTTGGCTGGGGGCTCTGGGGAATAGATTAAGGGCCTACTTTTGGCTTTACCACCCAGAAAACATTAAGATGACAGCAACAATAAAGCCACCTCTCCAGCCATCACTGGTCACCTCCACTCAGTCTGCAAGTAATTTGGTAAAACTGGGGAATTCAATAAAGGCTGCATGGGGGGAAAAAAAAGAGAAAATAATACTGGCCTGTTTAATTTTTTTTTTTTTTGGTTCCTTGAGTGACAAAGGTTATCAGAATATCCATGACTACTGCATTAACTGCACTTAACGAAGACATCACAAGGAACTTGTTCAGGGAGCTCTTGGTGTTCCTCATATTCTCGAACATCTCTCTTCCATTAAAAATAAGTATCTAGTTTGTGTTTTTGCGGGAGTATTTCTCTTGAAGATTGGACAGCACTTAGAAGATATTTACTGAGCTTAGTGGACTGCTGATGGAGGGGAAAAACCAGCAGCCTCCATCTGTTTAATCCCCCTGATACAGCAGCAACTCCTTTCAGCTGTCACTCAATGCAGCCCTGCTTTGCCCTGCTAGATGCTGTGAAAGCCAAGTACATATTTACACATATTTCAAAGGTTTCATTCTAGATGTTGATACTGCCAAGGTTTTCTTCTTTCCTTCTTGCATTTTGCATGTAGAAGATTATGTTAATACTGTTGTATATTATTTCATATGATCAGTTACATGTCATATATGCAGTACCTCCTTTATACATCATAAAGCAAGACTTAGATTGTTTTTTCTTATATATCTGAGGTTTAATTTACACAAGTCTTAATTAATGAATACATTGGCAACTGATGTTAATTAACACTAAATGAAGGAGCTGAAATTAACTGTCATCCGCTTTCTAAAAAGCCCGTTTTTTAAACACATGCTACTGTGCAAACCATATTCACAACAGTAATGAATTAAAGTAGTGCAATTCCTTAACCTAAAGCAAAATGGTCATTACTGAAATGCACCTAGAGAGCAAAATATGTGAATCACCCAATTAGAAGATGATAGCATTGGTATAATCTGTGTCATGAGGCAGACAGCTGAGGGAAAATGACTATAGTTCAGTGTGGCAAGTTTATAAAAAAAAAAAAAACACCAGTAAATGAGATAGCATGAGATAAGGTTTCATCATATATGGAAATCTCCTGCTAAAGACATAATTCTGTGTATTTTTTTCTTTTCCAATTTGACTTGTTTTTCCTCCTTATCGCTCAATAATTTTGTCTTCGATAAAGCCGATTATTAAATTTTCAATAGCAAATTGAATTTTAAAGCTAAACTACATGACTAATTATTATCTTGCAAATTACTGACATTTCTAACTTAAAAAGAAGCACTGCGAGTAGCATTAATCTGAATGCAAGCCAGAATCTCTCCTAAAAGACATCAACAAAAGGCTGTTGTCTTGAACAGCCCCAAGAAGTTTAATTTTATGGCAGTTACACAATTGGGAATGACAAAAAAGCCACTATGTACCGGCCTAGTTGTGAGAGATTGGGAGATGGTTGCTCAGCAATTAGCTCAGTCAATCGATATGCATTCAGTGAAGTTCCTGACTCAACTCCCAATAGCCTTCTTGCAGCTTGTCTTCACTCATGGCTCTTTTAAATTTAATGATCAGTCAGCTTCTGAAGTGCTTGGAAGCGACTGGTACACAGAATGCCCTACTGAGAAATTAATCATATTCCAAATAAATTGTGCACTGGCATAAGTAAAAACAAAACATTAAAAACAATGCTAAAGTAAAGAAACTCCAACAGATTTAAGCCAAGAAACATTAAAAATTAAATAAGGCAGCTAACACTACAGGCTACTAAATATCCATTTGCACTTTAAATGCTATGCAAATAGACTCAGAGGAATATTTTACCTTGCTTGCAGACATCTCTGAAGAGAGAGATTGGATAACCATGATAGAATCACTTTCCTTTGTAAAAACAAATTCCAGTAAATGTCACATTGCCTACTGAAGCTGAATTAACAATATAAGAGAGGCAATAATTAAAATACAGCATTTCATTTGGCTTATTGTACAAGTTGTTCTGTGCTTTGATTCTGGAGTGTATGCTCATTTATAGTTGGTCTGTAAAACACTACAAGAATTATATGCTTAACATCTCAGTATGTTCATATAAATTTAAATTAGTTCACCTTCAAGAAAAAATATAAACTGCAGGTTGCCTCGTGCATACACATCTATTCATAGCCTTTTTCTTTCTTTAGCAGCACATCAGCTCATTGCTTTCTGATGATTTTTACAACCATAGTGAATAGTGAAAAAAAAACCTCTAAGTGCAAGTCAGCCTTTTGTTTATTTATTTATTTATTTATGTAATCATCCTCAGTGCCAACATTCACAAGAAATGAATCCTTGCAAACACTTGGACTATGAAGCACAGTGTAACAGCACATAGAAATTATGGGTGCTAAGCAGAAATGATTCAATTAAAATTAATAATTCTCCCAGTCTCTAATTTCCTCATGTCCATAGGATCTGCTTCAACAGAGAAAAATTTTCTGCTTTTGCCATGGAATTTTAAGACAGTAATTATTTTTGGAGGTGTGTAAAGCAGACGTTTAAAATTGGCTACTTCACAGCCTACGACACATAATTCAAATTGTAAATAAAAACCTCAACTAGTTTTTTTTTTTTTTTTTTTTTTTTTTTTAAGAGACTTACAATTAATATACATACCAGTTACAATTTTTTTATTACTTGACATTGCATATCAATATATTTTGAGTCCTCTGAGTGAACATTTTTACCGCTTTCTATAGCCAGAAACTCCACTGGATTTGGTTGTATATATCATACTTGTCACAGCAACAGTTCCTCTAATTTCTTCTGGAATGTTATGGTGCCTTCAACATCTTAAAAAGAGGAGCTTATTATAGTATGTGGGTGGAAAAGTAAGTCCAACAATATTGATCCAACTAAGTCACTAAACCAGTCATAAACATACTGAATTGAACCCTCATCCCACTTTGTTCACACTACATTTCTTCCAGCTAAGGAAACAATTTTATAACATAGTACAAGCTAAACTGTGGCAAAAATACATTACTATTTCCTTATTATGGATAATTTTCTTACTGGTTTACTCCTCCACCTCATCATTTATAATTTAGAACACAATTTTTTACATTACATTTGAGTGAATGGTTACATTACTGAAACAATGACTGATGTAGAATCACAGCAAATGTATAACATCTCATTCCTTACAGCAGTTTCTTTTAATAGACCAGCCTGCAAAACAGCTAGGCTTAAAAATTTTAGAAACTTTATTCTGTTTAACCCTAGCAAGATTTTTTTTAAAATGGTGAACACATAATTATACGATGTTTAATTAGCATTTATAAAATTAACCACCAATATGAGTTACAGTTGCAGATATTTGTAGGGGGGGTGACATAGGAAATGCAACAAGGCATACAAGACTAGGAATAATTCCTCTTAATATCACAGTGCAAATAGGCAGCTCTGTGGTGCTTACAATGTTAAGCAATTCACCAAATTCCATTATTCTAGAATCAGTTTAGATTTAAGTTAGTTTAACCTACACTGTTTAATAAAATGGGCGTTTCTCTATGGCAAAATAATCACACCCAAACAGTATCTTCCTATTAAATTTCTGAGCCTTCAACAGAGCATGTTTCAGTCTTTCATACACGTATCAGGCAAGAGAAGATCCAAAGCTCAATGGGATGCCAGTATATCTCTTATAAAGTAATGCAGCATTTGTTACAGCCTGTTACTTGTAAAATGGGTGAAAAGGACTGCCGATTTTACACAGAGTACAGTGCAATCCTTAGATGCATGTCAGATCATCATGCAGCATGTCCCTACAATAGCAAAATATGTTACAGAAAAAGTGATACTGTTTAACTTCAGCTTCTATTTTTACCTTTTGTTAAAGTTAGTGTTAAGAGGTAACACTATCTAGCCTAATACTTTTCAAATATATTATGGTATTATAAACACAATACGGTTTAATTTTTTTCTTTTCATTTCAGTGTTAAAAGGATTTCAAAAATGTTCTTCTTTGTACATGATGTTGCTGGAGAAGAAACCAGCTTTACCATACTTTGATTAAACTATCTGAAAAATTACCAAACACATTTACGCATAGTTACACAATCTCAACAACAAAAAGGATAAATATAGTGTGTGTTTGGGGGGGGGGGATCACAAAAAACTGAGTTATATCAGAATAGCAGTGTTCTTGTTTTAGTCACACTGGAGTTTGATGATGATATCGTACAAGGTAATTCTGCAAGTAAAATAATAATAATGTGAAATACACTGCAAAGTTTGTTGAATTCTAAATATTAACACTGAGAACAGATACCTTATTTTTCATAAAAATATAAATCTAATGACCCTAGTTCTATAAATACTTAACCAGGAGAAGGAAAAAATAATCTCTTAACAGCAACTCAAATATTTAAGTTAACATTTAAAAGTAAGACAAAATATGATAGCTGCATTAAAGACAGGAAAAAAAAAACTGAGAACAAAGATCCTAGTTGGCATTGGTGTTTTAATACCAAGGACCCCACCATGTGTTAAATCAACTACAGTATTTCTAACTGGGTATCTAAAATGTTGTCTTAGACCACCCACAATGAAGGACAATGCTCTCTGCCACTCATTCTCCCACAGCCAACCTCCTCCACCCCACACTAGATTCTAAAAAGGAGCAAGGCTGTAGTGCTTGTATTTACATTTTAGCTTTCCGTTCACGAACAGTCTCCAGCTGGGAAAATGGAGTGTGTACAGTACGCTCTGCCTTCAACTGACATTTCCCATAAATTGCAACAGAAACACTGCCTTCAGCACCTTAATAGCCAACAGAACACAGATCTACACATCAGCTCGCAGCAGGGTAGAGAAACTATGGTTACTGGAGGAGAATGCTTCGAGCTATCAGAGTCACCTGCAGACAAAGAGACTGATTAAAGTGAAAGCAGCTTTTCTGAAATGGCTTCCAAAAGATTTACTCAGTAATAGTAACTGTCTAACTGGGAGCAGTTTTCAAAGGCCTGATGATTAGGGATGATAAAAAAATATTTACATTTAAAAAAAAAAAAAAAAAAGATTTTTTATAATTCTGCTAACAGAAAAAAATGGTTGTCCAAAAATTTAAATCTAAAGTCAGTTGACATGTACAATAACTCCACATTATGGTTCAAATAACTTCACACCTCATTCTTTAGACTTCCTCTGAGATATACATATCAAAGAATTGGCCTGTTTTGCTGAAGATTAAAAATATTGGTATATAGTAAACACCAAAAAAAAAAAAAAAAAAAGGATGAATGAGGTCAACTCAAAATCTCTCAAAACACCTAGATCTCATATTTCCTCTCACATAACACACAATCACAAGTGTAATGCACAGCTCTTTGCTAAGGCACGAAGCAAAAGAAAGGCAAAAAAAAAAAATCAAATCTCATATAAAGCCACTTGTAAAATGAAAATTGGTTGGTGAAATCAAACCAATCAACAAGCAATTCATTTGTATCCCAATTCACTGTTGTAATTATACTCTTAGTTGTTTAGGTTGTTAACACTAAGCACAGAAAAAAAAGAGAAAAACTTGGAAAGGAATAAAAAGAGGTTAGAAATAAACTGAAAAGGAGCACGTAGAAAACAGAAGTGAATAACTGTGAAAAAGTTCAGTTATCAGATGTCAAGCACGTTTGTCCAAAGTAGCTACATTTTGATTACCTATACAAGGACACCATTTTTGACATCTTTTTAGATTTACGTTTTTTAATAATGTAAAGTTTAACAATTTATAAAAACATTCACTGAATTTAAATTGATTTTGTTCTTGGAGATAAGTGTGTTTACAGGCGAAAGGATATTAAAAAGGGATATTTAACAAGACAACATGCATTTTATCTAATCAAAATGCTTTTTGCTAATTAAGTTTTCCAGAATGGCTAGAAAAATCCAATGTCATGAACAGTAATTGACAAATCAGGGAATGATAAAGCTAAAGCAAACAATCTTAACAACATTAGACATGTTAAAGTGTCGTTTTCTAATAAAAATGTATGATAAGAAATTAAAAGTTTCTTTTGTCTATAATATGAAAAAAAATCAGTCTCTTCTTTATACCTACAATAAAAAGGCTCATTTATGAGTAGTTTTACTACAGTGAAATAAGACTTACAAATGCATTTTCATGGACTTTCCAGTACTGGTTGGGAAGGGGGTGGAATTGGCGACTGTTATTTTTACTTACTATGGAGTACATGGCCATGCAGCACATATGTGTGAACTGGAGGCATGCTAGGGGAGATATATTTGAATGAAGTCGGGACCTAAAACTTTCCCAGATAAATAGGGGAGTCATACATAAAACAGCCTCATTGTGGCCAGTAGCCATATTTATGCTCCAAAACAGATGTTCAAGTTCCAAAACAAGCTTGAATGCAAGTGTATTTGTCAGAGGAGGTCATCATCCATTAACAGGGAGAGAAGGACTTGCAACAGCCAAATTGAATACCTATCATTATCGTTGAAATATAACCATGCTGTTTGCCTTTTGAAAACCACACATTTGTGAATATGCTGTTTAAACACAATGTTGAATAAACAGTAATTTGAACTATTTACCTGGCATCAGAAGCAAATGTATATTTATCCAATATCCAAGTTACAGAGGTACAAAATGTTCTGTAGAGTTTTAAGTTTACATTGTTAGCAAATTTTAGTCTGAAATCATTAAACCTGCATTGTCACTAATATTTCTTAAACTCAGAAAACTGAATAAAGGAGGAAAAAAAAAAGACAAAGTACTGCATACGTTGAAGATTGCCTTATAATTACTAATAAGTATAGTAGGAAATTTTGTTACACAGAAAAACAAAAACACATTGATAAAGTAGTAGATACAACAAGTAAAAACAAATATCAAAAATGATTGTATCCTTACTACATGAATTACTTGGAAATAACAAGCAACCCAATGACACTAATAAGGGCATTCTGCCAACATCTATCATAAGGCAAGAAAAGGTCCTTTATGTTCTTTCTTCAGCTGCTAAACTGCCAGGTGCACTTAACTCAGTTCAGTTTATTATTCCAATGTATAACAACTAATTTACTGCATCTTTAAAATCCTAGATAAAGAACAGAAAGTTAATGTTATCAAGGCTCTCTACCAGGAAAATATCTAAATTGATGGTTGATGCCCAGCCAACCAGCAGCTAAGACTTGCTCCTCCCATTATCAAGAAATACTGCCTGGCAAACAAGCTAAGAAATTTATGGACTAACTCCTTACCAAATAAAACATCAGGGTGAGTTACCTGGTTGCATAAAACCACAACTTGAGCCTTCTGGTTTAAAAAAAAAGTGTCAGCTTAATTTGTGGCACAATCAAACAGTATATGTAATTAGTATAAATATATATGTGAATTAAGCCTACACACAGGCACGGGAACACACACATATATACTTTATTGCTATAACAAGCCAAGATTTAAAAATATAAATACATATGAATCCTTTCCCTTAGTTAACTCTAAAACATAAAATGTAGGATGTATATATATTTTTACAAAACACCTACGTAAGGTAAACATAATCTAAAGGGAAAAAAATGTGTAAAGATCTAAGATTACGCAAAAAAAAAAAAAGAAAAAAAAAGCCTGAAATCTACCAACACATACAAAACTCCCTTGAAGCAGAAAACAAATTAGCAGCTTTTCCTGCAAAACACTGTTTGTCCAAAATAGAGGCAGCTTTTCACAAAGGCTTTTCTTGTTGCGTGCTTCAAAGATAACACCTCAGGGATACAAAAACATTTTCTCTAGCTTATTTCCTGTCACTTTCTTGTCTAGACTGGCATAACATTTTTGTCAACCCCCAGCTTTACCTTTACCCCTTAAGCAAATAGTGTTCAGACTTCACATCACATCTGGTAAGGACTTGAAACCGGGAAGCACATGTTAAGCAACTGTCAGATAAATCTGTGATGAATTATACCATAACTGAACATAGAAAACAAGCCAATCAAGGAAATGTGATAATCTGTAAGTAGTTAAAAAGCCTCCGTTTAGATTTTAATTTAGGAAAGCAAAAAAAAATTTACACAATAAAAACCAAGGACAAAGATTTCTTCACTGCCAGTTGGACAACCAGGCTCAAATATCCAATATTTTAATAGCACATTTCAAGTCTAATGTTTACTTTTTAACAATAAGAGCAATATGAAGGAAACTGCATGTTGATGTGAAGTGGATTCACTTTTACATAAACTCCTCTTGAATACAATACATACAGCAGTCTGAAACTTTACAAAAAAGTAAGTAATAGCTTATTAATGTGTCTTAACTTTATTCTCAAAGGTAAAGAAATCCCTGGTGAAGGAGGTCACACAGAAAATAATGAGCAAGTTTTATGCTTTCTAACACAAGAGACAGATGCGATTTTAAATTTGGACAAGACTCGCCGAATAGGAGCTGGTCCTTCGGTTTCCTTAAAGAAAACACACACTATTTAAGAGGTTGATGGTGCAGTGGATAAAATTTGTCTCTGCAGTCAGAAAATTAAGAGTTTCAATGAATATGCATTTCTGAGAAGACCGTTCAGTCTAGTGGAGGAACTGGAGACAAAACTCAGAAGATGTTGGTTCAATCCCTACCCTGATGCACTGTATGACCCCAAACAAGCAGTTTAAAGTAAATTTACTTTTATGCTCCATATGTCAAAAAAGCACATTTAAACTACAGTATTTTATTTTAGCTGTGCTTGCAAAGTGAATTTGGATAAAGTGAATGTGTACACTACTTTTTTCAAGGTAAAAAGATTTAATGAATTGACAAGAAGTTTTAGAATTGTTGATCTATGTATTAGATTTGTAGCTATTCTCACCCTACACTTTTAAGATTATAAAACTATATAAATATACACTTTATTAATATTACCTCTTATTTTTGCAGATTAAAACAATACACATTTGAAATATGAAGAAACAAAACCGACAACCCAAATTTTATTTTAGAAGCAGTAGAAGGAATCCATATATAAAACATACTATATTTCATTCACAAAACAAGTAAAAACGCACCAACAAAAAAAAAAGAAAACCGCAATAAAAATGAGTTCGTGAAAATAAGGCACCATCTGCCAATTATGTAAGAATTTAACTGGATGCACAACTATAAAAAAGATTTTATCTAGATACCTCTAATGGGGAACTTAATCGGTTCTAAATTTAGAATACAATAAAGTGATCAAAGAATAAAATAAGTATATCAAGGATGTGAATTTCCTCTACTCAACTAGAAGAATTCAAACCTGCCAATTAAGATGCAGTAGTAAAATTACACTCTGTATTACTTAAAATTAAAGGAAATTAAAACCTTACACTAAGAGGTGCAATTAAAAAATATATATGGCAACATTTCATTTATGTTATCCTCTGGTAGGAATCATTGAACAAGCTCAACCACTGCAAGCCATTTTTACGATACCATTCTTCTTTACCCCCATTACCTTTTGTTATATTCCCCTCGACTTTGGCTGTCTTCTGTTTGGTGAAGAAGGGTGTTGTGAATAAAAATTAGATTTAGTGTTTTGGGGCTACTGAACTGTTATGTGAACAATGTACAGAAGTTAAAAACATTCAGACATAAGGGGAAAAATAGGAGTATTCAAAATGAAATAAACATAGGTATCACTTTTTGAACCCTTCAAACTCATAAAAATGTAAACCCTGATCACACATTTCAGAAATTCACCGATTACCAGATGCACTTTAAATTGACTGCTTGGGTTTCTTTCAATGCTTCACACATACATTAATATGAAAAGGATCAAATAAACCAGAACAGAAAAGAAATAGGATATCATTGGTTAAAATAATTATCTGTGCAATGGTCATGCTGTGTCAGGTTGCAATTATCCCAGAGGACACATATTTAAGGGAGCAGGGAGTGTTTGTGTGTGTGTGTACGTACGTGTGTGAGGGGTTAAGAGGTAGTCAGAATGCACGGATGTTCATTAAGGCACATGCATTTACCTTTGCACTTTTTCCATTGATAGTGAACTGGACAACATAATGCCAAACAATGTTATTTTGATCTTTTTATTGACATAACATTTTAGTTTTGCTTGAACCTATGTAAACTATCTTAATATTTTCCCCCCAATCAAAAATCTTTAATACTAACTAATCTCAAGAAAAGAAATAACTGAACTGGTTATATATCAGTAACAAACATACTAGATGTAGTGAAATGCTAGACATATGGAACACATTCCCCAATAATTATTACGTAAGGAATCATCAAGATGCCACTATTGATGGTGGTTTTTGAAGAAGAAGAAAAAAAAAAGCCTATTCCAAATTTGATTATTCTACCTTCTGGGGCTGTACTCATTATATAAAAAAAGAGGCAAAAACATAATGTTATGCTTTTATCTTAGCATCTATGAAAATACCTGACCACAGATGGTATTGTGAAAAAATGACTTGTGGATAAATGTAACAAAGGCCTGTAGCTGTGAGACAATGCCATACTGCCTACAAAAAGACCCATAAAAACAGCAGATCATCATTATGTTTATTTAGCTGGTCAGACTTACCCATGCAATGGTAAGTAGCAATGGGAAGGAAGCATAATTTAACTGTTGTCTCTTGATACCTAGCACCTCTCATTTCTAGAAGTAGTTTGCGCACCTTTAACTGCAACTAGTATTGTCTTTGTGGTCCCTTGTTAATGTGGTCTATTTAGAATGCAGATTTTCTTTTTTAAAATCAGCACAGTTTTCAATGGTACTGTATCCTCAGCCACTAGTGCTGAATCAGGAGGAAAAGATCACTTTGGATTCCATACAGTAAAACAAACAGCACTACTCTAAAATTACAAGACCACAGAAATGGTGTCTATTGTCAAAGGGGCAAAAGCAGATGTGCAAAGTAGCTAATTAGTAGTGGCATTGCATAACCCCACAGTTTTGGCCAAAACAAAACTGTTTTTATTATTTATACATTTTTAAAATCCAATTTAGAGAGACCAAAGCAATTGATAAAACAGAAAATTTTCTTTAAATATTGGTTTGGTAAAAAAATTAACAAAACCTGAACGTGTACACTCCTTCTCCATGCAGGCTGGTTACTTGCTACTCATTGACGCAGTACAAGTCTGGTTTGCAACAAACAGCAGAACCCACACAATTAAGTGAAATATTTCCATTATGTCAGTATAATGGACCCTCAGTTTGTTTAAGCCTGCATAAATTAAGGAAACTTTAAAAGAAACAGCAAATATTTTGGTATGCTATAGCAGAAAAAAAATACTAAATTGTAGTTCTTTGAAAGAGGTCTCATCCAACTGCAAAGCAAATCTATGGGATGGAAATTATAAAACAGGTATGTTTTGCTAGTGCATTTCTTCCTTAAGAGAATTCAGAATAGTTCTATTGTTTTATTACAACAGACAGCTGATTTTTGGCTGCACTGGGAACAGTTCACCTATTAGGACAACATCCTTATAATAATGCCACAAATCCTGCCATCATAAACATTTTGATGTTTCTGGCTGCAAACCATTCCATTTTGATTATCCTCGTATCGGGAAGCCAAACACACTGGCAGGAGCTTTAGCAATCAAATTTGTTAAACTTTGTCATGCCTAAACAGAATCAATCCCTGTAGAGCAAAAAAAAAAAAAAAAAAGTCTTTCACATTATTAAAAATTATATATATCTCAGCAATCCCAAGTAGACTGGCCGCATATCAAGGAAAAAAAAAAAACTGAATAGATGCTCAGCTGGGTACACATAATGAAAATAAATCTATACACTGAAACAGGCTGTATTATTATTACTATTGTAGCTCTCCAACCCTGTATTGCATGGGAATGTATTTAAATTTAAGCATAATATTAAAAACAATGCAAATTATTTAAAATATGTATAAATTTAGGGAAGAACAGTGGTACAATACTTATTGCTGCCTCACAACACTGGGCTCAAATCCGTTTACTGTCTATGCAGAGTCTATATGTTCTCAATGTCTGTCAGGTTGTTTTGCTTTCCTTTCACTTCTTAAAGTCATCCAGATTAGGTTGGGCAACAAATCTAATTTAGCCTGGTACCAGTCAACCTAGACGTAGAATTGAGTGAGCCCCTGTGGATTAGCACCGTGCCTCACTGCAGCCTATATTGTCTGATGTTCTGGCTTCTTACAGCCAATACTGTAAATGATTGCTTAACAAAATGAATCAACAAGCAAATATTGCTAAAGCAAATCATTTCAGCACTCTATGGTTATGTGGTAAGGGAGAGATGTACCCACATTTTTTCATGATCTTGATAAAATATGGCATTTATGTGATGGATTGATGGGAATTCACTCGCCTCCAATACCAGATATTATAAACCTTCTTGATGTGTAGCAACAATGCAAAATATTAAGCAAATGAAGCACTTTCCCCTCCAGATTTAAGAAAGTAGAAGTATAGTAACCCAACTTTGTAATCTGTAAGCAGTATGAGAATTAAGGTTGTAAAACATAACAGTTCTGTATCTAAAAATATAAGAATGTAGATATGTAACATTTGTTCAACTCCAGTAAAAGAATGAGGAAATTGAATGTCAATATGAAAAGGCAATATTAAATAAAAACGGGAGTGAGTCACCTGTTATTTCTATTTTTGTTTGTTAGGAATGTTGGATGAAAGCTAAGAAAAAATTGACCTTTGTAAAACTTAAATTAATAAAAGGACTTTAAACACTGGGAATCTGAAGCAAAACACATCAACAAACAATCAATGACACTTTCTGTTTTTCCCTTACCTAAAAGAATAATAATTTAGCATTTACAGTGTACCTACTTGCTTGTTTTCAGAGAGGCTATTTAAAGAGCTATGCGAGGTTCCACCCGCCCCATGATCCTGCTTTGGTTAAGCGAGTTAGCAAAATGGATGTATAGAATGGGCGTTTAAAGAAGATATTTTTTTTTATTATTTTGTTAAAACACTACCAATTTTATATCACAACTTGTAATTAAATCAGAATTAAATAATTTGTATGGAAGTGGTAGGACAACACACCCAAGGTCAAACTGGGACAGCTACCTATTACTGCCCACCTCCCAAATACAAAACCTGAGCCAATTCAGCTTTATTTTCTCTTCTCGGAATGTCACGTAAAAGAAAATTTGGCTTGCCATGCAGTGCTTCTGGATATGATGAATGCTGCTGAATGAAGATACAGCTTCTGTAAAGGACTGCGCCTTGAATGCCTGAGTTCCCCTCCTCCACTCGTTTTGTCACTGCAGCAAGTCATTTCATGTTCTGCCACATTTACACCAATCAGCTTTGAGGTTTAACTTGCATTTCTTTTTTCTCTTTTCCTAACCTCATTTTTTCCTTTCCCAAAGAAAACACCACACATCACACACACAAAGAATAATTTAACTGTGTGTACTAAGGCTCTAGGGACACAGCATTAGATTTCATTCTGTTGGCAGGAGGCAGTTAATGTATGATGGTTGCTATACTATGTGCGGTTTAAGAGATTCTCAAATAATACTGTCCGCCCCCTTATTCAGCAGGCTGTGACTGGCTCTTCACCAAGCTGCTGTAAGTGCCATTTGTATACAGCATTTAAATAAGGCTATTATTACACTGGTATAAAGGCAGAAAGGCTGATTTTTTTGAGCCTATAATAGAGAAAGGTTCTTCTTGTCTTAGTTCTACAGATGTATCTGCTGCTTTAGATTAAAGGGATTTACCAGTTCTTAAAAATCTTTTTTGTAACCTTCTCAAGAAATGAGTACTGTATATACTTGCCTGCATGATGCAAACATTTTGGCTTTTTTTTTAAATAAGCAAAAGGATTGGTTTTTAATACTATAGCCTTAGTGCTCTACTATATTAAAAATGACAAAATTCTGAACATATCTTGATTATCTAGTTCATGAAACAATGTGAAAAAATACTGAACCAGCTTATTTTCAAGAGTCTTTCCAGACAGTATAATACTATATGCATGCACAGTATGATAAGGTGGCAACTGTGACATTCTGAGCCTTGCTGTTTTAAAAGCAAAATTTAAAGGTAATTCATGTCTTATGTGTCAAGTACTCGGGCAACTTCAGGAGCAGACCACCACACTGAGATCATTAGCATAGAAATGACTCAACAAAACAAGCCCAGCTTCCCCTAGGACACAACACACAGAAAGATGAGGACTCTAGGCGGAGTTAACCAAGCACAGAATTGTGAGACACTCTCTTCACATCTACACTACTTAGAATATTGCCTCCAACTACAACTTCATTCATTTTTAACCAACTATTTTGTGTAGGAGAGTGACACAATGGGGTGGGCTTCCTAACCTGTATCGGAGAGAGCTCCAAAAAAATAAACCTTAAGCATGGTCAAAATATCCAAATATGAAAAACTGTATGAAAATGAACAAGCACAGCATATATGGGTAAAATACAGAAAATACATCAGAATTTTATAAATTCTTTGACAGTATGTACATCTATAAATATTTGTTTTTTAAAAAAAAAAAAAAAAATTTTACCTTGATTTATAAATCTGGAAGAAAGGTTTGAGAAACCCAGAAGATAGCAGACTCCACGCTACTCGCATAACAAAGTCAACCCCTCCCTACAAATTAAGACCTCTTGAGATTTCTCATAGTACTTCTCTTTGTAAAATAAATTCATATTCACATTATATAATTAATTACCAAGTAAGTTGTCTACCTATACATGTATAAAGATCATCTCAGCACTACAAAAAAATAAAATAAAATCAAGTGAATTAGCCCTGCATGTTGACAGGGGGTTCTGAACTCTAATCTAACATGCTGATTATTACATTTTGCCACAATGGTTTAGACCTTTCAAAATATGATGAACACTCTATATATTTCAGCAGAATCAGCAGCTCTAGAATTTTAGATTAAAAACACCACACACACACACACACACACACAATACAAGACACACCGAATAAAGCATAATCTGAATTCTCTACAATAACTGGGAAAAAAGGCTATTTTAAATGATTTATAACTCAGTGCTAATAATGTTGTATAAAGGTGCTAAAATAGCTACCACCTAACACTTGACAGGAAGGGATGCAAAGGCTTAATTTTCTGCACCAATTCATTAAACAAATGGCCTATGCTGCAACCATGCATGTAATTTAGACCCAGTGACCAGAGTTCACACATCACTGCTCATTTAGCTTTATAAAACAATCAAATGAGCAAATTACACTAATATAGCATTAATAATAAAGCCAATATACACACAAGACCGAAAACAATGAGGGCGAGTGGATTCACTGAGAGCAGGGAAAAGGGAAGAGAAAAACAAAACCGTGCAGCTGCTTCGAGACTACAAAAAGACTTTATACAAAAGCTATCTAGTGCGACTTAAACCATATTTCTAGGTCATTGCACAATAAAAGAAAGCTATACTCTTGAAATGTTTAAGCACAAAAAAGGTCCATGTCACAAAATTAACCCTTATACATAGACAATTTTTAAACTGGCTGCATATTTTGTAGGCTTAATGCACAACATAAAAAAAACATGTGCATTATGTTGTAATATGGTATATAAAGATTTAAAAACTGTACAAAAAAAGGTCATTAGGAAACAAGAAAATGAACATTTTCATTCAAAAATAAATATTTTCTCAAACCCCAGTGCCAACAAATCATAGTAAAGAAGGAAGTCAATCTGTTAATACATAAATGAGAAGGACCTTATTTTGAAGACATTTGGCACTCTTATTGCTTCAGGGGTGCAGCTTTAAAAGATATGTCCAACAAAGCAACACCCTCACTCATGCCGACATGTGATCTGCTTGATAAAAAGCATGCTGTAGGGCCACTCACTTCTTAGAGTTTCTAGCAATTACAGGCAGTGAAACAGTAGCCTCTTGCATTTTCTTCCAGGCACTAAAACAAAAGGCTGACATAGTGAGGAATAGAAGACGCCTACTAGTAAGACGGCATTATTAGAAGGCCGAGAAAGATCAAAACAGCATGCTAGCAAGATGAAAAAACATTTAAAAGTATTTTTTTACTTAAATTTAAGTAATCGTTCTGTACTGGAATAGACAATGCTGATAAAATAATTATTAGTGCCAACCATCATATTTTGCATAGCTGGTTCCCAAGTGAATGTAACCGCAATGTGCTATTACTAATCTGTCAGGAACAGAAAAATAAGACCACACAGAATTTTGGGTTTTTTATTACACATAAGGACTGTAATGCATTGTTTTTAAAATATGTCTATATGTCAAAGTGACATAAGGGATACAAACCCTGCACATTCCATGCGTTCCAACCATGTACTGTACCTGCTTATGAGAATCTTTGGCATATTCCAGTAAAAATTGATTCATTATAGGAACTCTGCAAAGTGACAGTATTTAACAAGGTTTACATAATACACACCAGCTAAATGCATTTGGGTACAGACATATCTATGCAATTTGGGTAAAGTCCCTTTCATACTTTTCAGCATGTATATAAATCTGAATCTACACTGCGTGAAATAGCCTAACCAGTTTGCAAGAAAGTTAAGCAGCACTTAAGTTAACTTTAAAACGTGGATTGAGAAGGGTTTCCTCCATCCATCTGCTGAATCTGCTTAACCCAATGATAATAATCCTGGCTGGCTGGCAGCAATCCTGGCAGCACCCGTAGCAAAGCACTAATTTGAAGTGGAGGGGGCACCAGGTAATTAAGCTACTATAGCCAAATTTTGTACATGCAAACTTTAGCAACACTACATTTTTTAAGTTAAAAAGCGGCTAATCTGGGAAAATAAACATGGCTACCAGAACTCTGAGTTGACACTGAAATTAGTTCACCCTGCAAATTAATGCAGTATTTGAGAGAGTAAAAAAAAAAAAAAAAAGTTTGAATATGCACATCATTTTACTGATGTCTTGCCTAGTAAGATTAAATACTCTGGATTCAACTTTCTTTTATAGCTGCCTATGTTTAGTCAATTTTCATGAATACTCTATGCACTGATTTGTTTCTTTGTAATAATGAACTTAATTATGCTGTACAATAGTATGTGAATCACTCAGTGTTCCTAGCAATAGACTACATGATTCATCTGCTCTACCATATCTTAAGGTATATTCAGCCTTTTAAGTGCTTCCCTCATCAATATGCATATGCTCAACCGGCATGATCATCTGCTTTCTTTGGACACATGTAGTTAAAAAGCATGTTAAATGTTGATACTAAGCAATGTAAGAACTATCTGTTCAAGTGCTGGAGTGCAAAGGAGAGACACTGGCTAGTTATCACCCTGCATCTATCCGCTTTCAATGACTACCTCTGTCCCAGGCAGAGTAACAGGGTAGCTGAAGATTAGGCTCAGTAAATATTGTGCTCAAAACTAAGAAAAAAAATAAAGGAAAAACAAGTGATTCAAGAAAGCAGACCAGTACATCACAGTGCACATAAGTTACTTAGCTGACCTAGCATATAAAAGGAAGCTGAAAAACATGCCTTTATAAAATAAATTAAATCATAATTCTCATGAACATGATACAGTCCTCCTCTCCGAGTTGGTGGTTTCACTTCAATAATGGAACCAAAGAATTGGCCATCTGAGCAAGTTTAACTTCATATTTAAATGGTGTGCATTCACTCTGAAGATGGCCGAGGCAGATAAAAGGACACTGTAGACTTCATTATAAACCGATGAGGTCTTGTCCAAGGTAAAATTACAGTAAGTAATGCAAAAAGATTTTAAATAAGGAAAATAGTGAGATAAAAATTTAATTTGCAGAAAACTAAATATCAAGAAACGGCAAATTATGCCTTTCTTTAAACACTAAGAACTTTCCTTAAAATGTACTTCTGGTTCAAAGCAGCTATTTTAATAAATAGCAATGCTTCTTATATGATGTTACTTTTCTTGAGGAAAACACAAACTAATGCAAGAAATTTACACCAAAAATCTGCCATCATCTTCCAGAAGATTAACTACATTATATTATTACAAAATAGCTGAAATAAGCAAGTATCTGGGCAAATATTTGTACAAAAAAACAAACAAACAATCTCAAAAGCAGTGTTGCCTTTTCCCTGTTTAGCAATAATGCTATGGCTGCCAAACGTCTTATAGAAGGCAGGAAAGTACATAAATATACATTTTGAACACACCCACCTCCTTTGCAGGCAAGTCTATCAGTCAAGCTGAAGAATCCGCCTGACGGCCTGAAGACTAGTTTATTCTTTTAGCCCGACTACTAAAAACCACAAGTGCTTTTTCATTTCATCACAGGGGAAAAAAAAAAAAAAAAAAAAGAAAAAAAAAAAAAAATACACCTACACATTCAAAAGCTGCTTAAACATTTTAGCAAACAGGAGCTAAGCTACATGGAGAACAGCACCTTTTCCCCCAGCAATCAGGCAAAACTCAAATTTAGTTTTTAAGGTGGAACTTGTTAATAAATGCTCATTTCAAAATACAAATCAGAGAAAATAAGTGCTTTAAAACAGAAACCTGAATCCTAGTACATTTCCAGTGCTTTAAGTTTACGATTAAAAAAAGGAATGCAAGAAAATATATTTGGCTCTGCTTTAAATAATAATATTTATAGAAATACCAGATTTTGCAACTTATTTTTTGCAACTTATATTAAACACTGAGGGATGAGCAGCTAAAAGATCAAACCCAAGCAAAACTCAATTAGAGGTTGAACAAACATCAAAAATTCATTAGATCATTTTGTATTTTAAAATGCAAAGAAATTCAAAAGAAAAGAGATTTTTCCATACCTTCTTCTGTCTCATGCCATACAATTCCTTCTAGATTTACACTAGTCCCCGGCTCACAGGGTCCAAGGCATTCTGGCTCTGTTACAACTCCAACCTCACAAGTATTAACTCCCATTGATCGAGTCCTTACTAATAGTTGCTCAGTTGGGGTAGAAATATTTGTTGACGATGGAAGAAAGTAAGAAGGCAGGATTTGGGGTGGTAAGCTGCTGGAGATTGGTGGTGGGGGAGCAGGCACTGTAAATAAGGGATCCACCTGTTAAAAACAAAAGTGGGAGGACAAAGAAAAAAAAAACAAATCAGGTACAGATAGAATGCAAATGATCAAAAACCTTTGCAAGTCGCAATGTTGAAAAGAACAGAGAAACCAAACACTTCCTCAATAGAATTGCAAACTATAGCATTTCAAAAAGTGAACGAATGAATCTTCTTTATATATGCAGTGTATATGTTTAGATGTTCATTGTTAGTAAATCAAAGAAAATAAAAAATTACACATTTTTTGAAATAAAACCCCAACTTTTCGGCTACAACCCCCCCGATATTATGTTAAAAGTTCTGCCAACACAATAGACTGGTTCCGATACATGTGCAGCCTTTTTTTTTTTTTAAATCTTGTTTTGCTTTCTCACAATAATGACTTAAAAACCCTTTATACACTTTCAATAGTTATGCATTTTGACATGGCAAACAAAACCAAGTATTTTAATTTACTTTGCCTTCTTGTATCACATTTTATTAAATAACAACACTTTCATGTTTATAGCTTTCATTGCCATATATTAAATGTATTTTAACTACAATAAAATTAACACAACACAATAAAAAAATGTATAAAATGGCTTGCTAAAAAACAAAAGATTGGTTTACTGTCCAAGTCAGAACCCAGAAAAGGAGGTCTCACCTAGTAGAGAAAGCTTTGAAATATAACCCTCAAGACTGTGGTTGCAATCTTACTAGTAACAAATAATCCAGATGTAATAACGGTTAACAAACAATCACACTATACAATTTTAACTTTAGTCACTTTGGATGAAACTGCCAGATGACTAATAAGGAAGTTGAAGAATATCTCAATGGAGTCAAATAAGAGCTGTAATCCTTAACACACATAGATTCACTCACTCTCCCACCCCCAAGCGATCCTGGAAAGCTCACTCTTGAAATGGAGGTGTGATGTTGCAAAAGCAGGACTAATCACTATTGAGAATACTTTGTTATCTGCTAATGTAAAACAAATGGGAGGTGTAACCATTCAGCAGCAACACCCTGTATCAAGAACACTTGAACCATGACAGAGAACTGCTTTAATACAGGATTCATTATTCAATCATGACAAATGTTGCAATACAAAAACAACCTGCATTTGTTTGTCTTTGGTTACAAGAGGATTTTTACTAGTAAATACAATTTGCTAGGGGGCATTTAATAGATGACTCACTAGGTTAAAGTAATCATTTTAATTCGCTGTTTTAAAACGAAGTTGCTGCATTACCAGTGGGTTTAACAAAAAAAAACAAAAAAAAAAAAAAAAAAAAAAAAAACCATCAACAAATCAACTTTAATACAGTAGACAGTAATTTCAACACTATACAAGCCAGGATATTGATAATATATACAAATGTGTCAAGACAGTCTTAAAATGTTAAAGCTGTAATTGACTATTTTAAAATGTTCTATTAGGACGTATTTAACAATTTACCCCTCCCCGCAAGGCCCTCCAATATTTTTCTTTTCACATTCAGTAGTTAATTCAATCTTATGTCCAAAGAATTCTGGGCAACTGGTTAAAGATTACCATTTCTGTACCCTGCATGGTGCAGATTTCACGGGGAGGGAAACAACGTAGTCAAGTGGGCGTCCATATTTTCTCCATTTATACACCAAACACAAATGCCGTGAAGCACATTAGGAGCAATAATGAATGGAATGGCTGCCATAACAGTTTCTACAGCCCCAGTATCCAATTAAGAAAAAAAATCTGCTTTGCAATTTATTTTGAGTAAGAGTGGGAGAAAAAAAAAAAAAAAAGACAAACATGCATGAACATACTATGTATATTAACCCTTGGAGACTCTGAAGAAATTCAACAGGGAATGCTAAAAATAATCCAAAAGGTTCCAACAATTTCAAAATACTAAAATCCACAAAGGTTTTTGCATTATCAGTATAAAGGACAATGGAGAAATACCCCAGTACTATATCTAGGAATGGTGATCAATTTAAGAGTACATTTGTAAAGGTTTCAGACTTGGGCTTACTTTGCCTCTTAAGAATAACTCCCACTAATAACACAGGAGCATGTGGATGTTAACCATTATAAACAGAAAGAAGGAGGCCACAGTCTCGGGGAGGAAAATGCACATGAGTCAAACAGCTGCTGCTGGCAGTCTGTCAGATTGAGGAAAGTTAATGTCAAAATGGACACTTTGCAGTCCTTCACAGTTATTGCAACTTGATTATTCCCAGGAGTCTATAGAGTACAAGAAGAGCAGGCTTTGTAAACACTAAACAAAGGTTATTTCAAAACAAAAAACAAATGCACAAAAGGTTGGTATTTTATCAGTTTTTTTTCTCCCCATCAGAAAACTGCACAAATGGCATACATCTGTACCAATTCTGTCTTTATATTTAATTATAAATACCAATGCAATGAATTGTTACAAATTAAATGTACTCCTCACAGATATTATCCTGTTTGCATTTAACATATACATCTATCCATTCTCTACTCTGATTACAGAATCACAAGGAGCCCACCACCACAACATTATTGGGTATTAAAAAGAGAAAGAAATCATACACATCACTAACCCAAGTGAAACCTATTTAAAATGTAGAAAAAAGGTCAGAATTTATTACTGTGCTAGAAGGCTAAAGATGCATTACCATTGATATTTTCCCCACCACAGAATGATTTCAGCACCATCCTTCAAAGAAGAAAACACAACACTACAATAGTCAATACAATTCACTTCCTGTTATTTTAAGAGAAATTATGCTGAAGAAAAGATGCACTCTGAGAATCACTTCCTTACATTCTGACAAGCAGCCAAGAACATGAGGAGCTAAATCTGGACATAATCCTTGGATAAGCACCAGGCATGAGAATTCCACTAGCCAGTGCAAAATTTAAATTATGTGCATAAATAAGACAGTGCTACACATTTAAAATCCAGAGTCTGCTTTTCTCACTTAAGTAGCAGTTACTAAATTACCACATAAATCCTAAGGAACTACAGTCCAAATTAAATAGGCAAGTTAACAGGCCCAGCCTAGACTGGACTAAATGGACTATACATTATATAAATGCTTCACTTGTGTAAAGATACCTTGGATAAACTGACATTTCTCTCCATTTTATTAGCAGCAATGAGGAGGCTGTTAATTTTGATTTAGTATGAGTGTAGACACTAAAAGATTTTCTTTCATTAATTTCTCATTTTAATCAAAACAGCTAAACTGTCTGGGCAATACAGAGATCTAATCTAATCTTCACATAATCAGTAATACAAGTGATTAAGAGTTATTTTAAATCAAATTTGGTTTAAAACAAGCTATTACCCCCCCCCCCCCCCCCAAAAAAAAAAAACATTAGTAGTCAGAAAGCAACCCTGGGAACACATCAATTATGGGAGAGTGCCAAAAGCCCTTGAGATCCAAAAGATTAACAGCCAATCCTCTGTTTTACAAGCACACATCAAAAGGAATATTAATAAGAGGAGGAGGTGGTGTATAAGCTTGTCAGTATAAGTCAAACCCTAATGAAAAGGCAGGTTTTCCTTTTTCGCTATTGTTCAAAGCTTAGGCTTGACCCTAGTCAGTTTAAAAAAAGCCTACATTGAGATTTTGCTTTTTAGGAAATGGATACTACTTTAGATTCAGTGCACTAATATGTGCTGCTCAAGGTTATTTAGATTCTCAAACATAAGTATGCAACTGAATAAAACACCCTCTTTGCCAATGCTATCCCATTTAGTTTCTAAATGTGCCTTTCCAGCTCAATACTGTGACAAGACAGAGCCTGAAACAATGGGATGCAAGGCAGAATTAACCTCTACAAGAGATACCAGTGTAAAATTGGGTACACACACACAATTGTCAAATAAGGTAAACAATTAGCCATATTGTGAATTCAAATTCGCCAGTTCACACAACATGTACATCCTGCCAGTCTAAAGGGTGTATAGTACCCAGAGATAAACCTAAGATGGAGGGAGAGCACTGGGCCATGATTCTTAATGAAAATTAAAATGAAAAGCTATCTTTACATGTTTAACAAATATGGATATGTTTAACTAATTTGCCAGATTTTTTTCCAATATCTACACAATCAACAGCAATATCTTATTACTGTACCTCATGAATCAATATTAACAGCACATTCCAAGCTCAACACCAGCCTCTGGGTGCGAGAACAGGTCGAAATTAACAATAAGGCCATTAAGTGCAATAACCTCGTTCACAACCAGCGGGGCTGATAAATACCTCATTTTTCCATTGCTTTAAGAGCAGCTCAAGTTTCTCCGATTAAAGTGAACATATGGACAAAATCCTTAGTCACTAGATTAGTCACAGACATTGCGGGTAAGCCGAGAAAGCAAATGCTGCTGTACACAGAGAATTAGCCCCACATCCACCACTGTAGAGGTTCACCATGCCAAATCAAGCATGCACACACAAACCAAGCCTTTTTCTTTTTAACATTTAGATTTCGCCGAGATCTACATATATAAAATTATTTTTCAGGTTATCTGGGGGTGGGGGGGATCACTTTGTTCCCACATAAGAATAATTCTGTCTATATTAACAAATACACCAAACTTACAAAGATGTAAAAAACTGAGAACACATCACCTCCATCATCCCTTGCGAGCTTTACTGAAACACAGAAGTGTAAAGAAACAGTAGCTTTACACATTCCTTTATTGGAACTACACAGTATACTTATTAAACTTGAAAGCAGCAAAGTACCAGGAAATAGCTACAGTATGTCAGCCTAGCACCACTTTATGTCTATAACGTTTCCAAAATAGTGTATGGTATTCATTTCATATCATTTATGCATCTGTGCCAATGTCAAAAATTACATTCTGTGTGAATGGCAGCATGCTGATGAATCAGTGCTGCTACCTCATAGTTTCAAGATCATCTGTTTGAATCCTGACCTGGTCCTTCAGTGTGGAGTCTGCTTGCTCTGCATGTACACGTCTTTCCTGTGAACTCTGGGTTGCATCTCATATCTCAAAGAAGTGGGGGAGGTTGATTTGTAACATTTCTCTATATAACCTAGTGTTGGTGAGCTCTGTAATGTACCAACACTCTCTCCAGGGTTAGATCCTGCCTTCAGCTGATGCCAATGGAAACTTTACTTGCTCTTCACAACCCTAAATGGGATTAGGCAGGTTTAGGTAATGGATGTATGTGTGCAAAATAGCAGACCTCATCAAACTGTCACAAGGTCAAATATAAATGGAATACTGAGAAATTAAGTGTTTAGTTTAGTGCTCTGTATTGGTGTTCATAAAACTCCTTCAAATGAAAATACCTTGTGGGTTTTACTCTGTAAACCACTCAGCTACCAGCTCAACTTAAACGACACTAAACTACTTAAGATCAGTAGCAAATCAGATTGTTTTGAAAGCTAGTTTTCTTGCTAAGCATGACACCATGGAATGACCTACTCAGAAATCTGTCTTGTTCATTTGGTCTTACATCAGCCTCACATATACTCCATTTAAGTTCATGCAACATTTAAGTAAACATCATAGTGCCTGGAGGAGTCTCATTCCAGGCAGAGAACACATATCAAATGACCTGCATCGCTCCTTGTTAATTAATATCCTGGACTGGAATGTAATTGATTAAATTTACACCTTACATTCAAAAAAATAATTATACTACATCTGAGCACTACCATGCCAGTTAGACAAAGAAGCACTAAGTCTTCATTTGCTGGACTGTGAACAACATCCCCCGAGTATGACCAAGTCCAATTAGGGTTCTCTTAAATTTTCTCTGTTATCTAAACATACAGAACACGCTGAAGGTTATAACACCTGGCAACTCTCAAGACAACCTTGAATCTCCAACTGGATGAATAGAAGACTATGTGCAGTATATCATAAAGTAGAAATGGGGCTTTACAGTGTGTCCAAGACTTCCAAAGTAACATTATATTTGGCCTCACCTCTTGTGCAGGCATTAAAAAAAAAAAAAAAAAAAAAAAAAGGAAAGAGGGATTGTTGCCTAATCCTTTACTTTATATTGCATGTTACTGTCAATTTTCAAATGGAGTATTATATTCAATTAACTATGGTATATACTTATTTCTCAACTGTGCTTTGATGGCTCAACAGTCTTAATAATAGGCTTTTCAAGTTGTCCCAGTAGTACACATTGGCACAGACTGGAGATTTAAAAGAGGCCAACAAAGACATTTTCATGTAGCTCAGTTTTTTTTTCCCCTCTCCCCTTCCCACTTCTTAGGAATTTACTCTGCTTGCTTAATGATTTGCAAACCATTTCAAACTTGAGCCTATTGTGTAGTGAAAAGGTGCGTTAATATGTCTTTTTAAACCCCTCCTTTAAAACTAATACATTTTTCCCCTAGCTACATTTGAAATTATACTTTAAACAGACCTGAAAGGGTTTGCAAAGAGGAACGTAAACATTGCCAGCTATTTTATAATAGGATAGATGTGTGTAATTAGCTCACAGTTTCCTTTGAGCTGCAGAAATACTCAGGTTCCAGCAATGAAATCAGCCAGCCGTGTATTACAACATTTGAAACCAAAGTATCAAGTAACATGGTGTATGCAGAAGTGTTTGCCTTTTCTTTCCTCTCCTCTAACAAGTCACTGGGTGCAAAGCGCTTACACATTTACTTCTACTAACACCACCTAATAATAACAGAAGCATAAAAACTTAATACTAAATTGTGTGACAAATTATATTACAGGTACAAACTGCAATGCTGAGAAATATGCATACATTTTGATTCTATTAATAATTTACATTCTTGAAAGTATGCCGAAGTGTTAAAGATTTCTTAATACAGCTTGCCAAAATTTGCAATACATATTTGCAAGTGACATTTTATGAGAGCAGAAACAAGATTTTTTACAACAAAAGGTCATCTAATTTAAAGGTTACTTGTCATGTGGCCCAATAATGCCACAAAAAGCTTCAATTTATATTTTTTGGGTGGTGGTCAATAGGTGACTTAACTGCCCAAGTTCTATACCAACCATTAGCAAGGACCTCTAATTAATTAGGGTACTAAAACAAAGGCTGGTGTACACTGAGCTCTTTCTTTTCTTTTGAAGCCTTTGTAACATCTGATGAATGCAGTCTGAAGCAAATGTATAATGAAAAGGGAAAGGAGGGACTGACTAAGGCATTGTATTTCATTAAATTGAGAGAGGCTCCCCCCACCCTTCTCCTTTCCCCTTTCAAGAATAGCCAAAAACAAGAGATACACGTCTGTTCTGCCAACAACTGGTGCCCCACAGCTATAGCCAGCATGCGTTGTCAAGTCCCTGTCATGTTAAAAAGCAGCAGGGTGGAGGGGCCAACCCAATACTCTGGAATCAATATCTTGAATTTGAACAGGTTGCTAAACCAATCCCCCCCCCCAACCCCATATAAAATCATAAATATCTGAAGTGCCTCCACCCAGTACTTTAAAAAGGCAAGAAATTTAGAACTGCCTGATCAGGCTGGCATTGTAAAGAAATCATTTACTCCAATAGTACAGAATTATTTTTAAACAAAGAAGCATTCAACAAATACAAATTTAGTCTAATGATTTGTACTTAAAATGGCACACTATACACAATTTTTATCTCATCTTACAAAAAGCAGTTGAACCTATGTAATTCAGCTGCCCCAACCATCACTACCAATTCAGCTTAACAAAAAAATTCAACAGAAACTGGTTGTTCCAAATAAATTAACTTTCACTTTCACAGATAGTGCAAGAAACATTCCGAAACCTGCGCAACTGAATTTAAGGTAGCAAGGGGACTGGAGTCTTACATAAATATTAAAATTTACCATACTTTTAAATCTGGTCTTCCCTAGTGAAAGTAAATAGAAAAGTCAAACTCACAACAGCAGCAAGAAGATAAACCTACTAGTAAAATTAAAATATGGGACCTTCATTTTAATACTTAATATATCAGTAAACTCATGAAATGTGAGATTTGTCGATTACATACAGTTAAAGTTCCAGAGCTTATATCCTCATATTTCTCGAATTGATAACTGCATTTAAATGTTGATGGATATTATTCATGAAACTATTAGTGAATCATCATCTGTTAAGCTTCACGCTTCCTCTACTTTGTAGCCAGACAAAATAAAAAATAAATAAATAATAATAAAATCACACAGTAACGGTAATAAGCCCCACGTTAATAAAAATACACAATTTACTAAAAAAGGTTGGCAAACTTTCTGCACACCAGCCCCCCCCCCCCCCCCCATCCATGGAAAGTCAGCGTATGATATTTTATCGACATCTTTATAGTAACAATAAAATAGTAACAATAGTAACAATAAAAACTACAAAAAACGGTTTGTTCCGCATTTAAAGAGATGGATTGATACCCTAACCCATTTTTATGGCAATCTATTGCACCAGAATTTGTTTACAGCATTAGAGATTTCAATATTTTTCCTTAACCTTCATAAACTATTCTGTCTATTCTGCATGGTATGTCCACCTCAAGTGAATTAGGAAACTTGACTGAACTACAAATAGTGGGCTGCTTTATGTCTTCAATTCTTGAGTACTGAGTCATGGTACTGAAGTTGTCCTTTGGCAGTTCTCACAGTTCTGCCAAATTATGTGCCCTTTAAAGTGCTCACAGCAACTGGGTGTTAAAGGAGTTAAAAATCACACCTGCTTTCAAAGTGAAATATATTTTAAACAGCAAAATTGAGGTCTGCATTTACAAACTGTGATAGTAAGTTATCTGTCAACCTATTAAATTTGTCATGCCATTGAAATTGCATGTAGTTGCCAACACAGTTAACGGTTTTTCCTGCATAGATTTCCAAAAATAAATTAAAGCACTTTATTTCTGATGCAGTAGGCTTGCTATGCTTATGTGTATCACAGAAACCCACAGATGAAACCGGTTTAAACCTTGTCCTAGAGATTCCACTGAATCACAATTTTGCTTTTTCTAATCCTGGTGGGAGTAAAGCTGCAATGACTATATTAATCCCACAAGAAATCTCTTCATTAGGCATAAATAGTTTGTTGCTGTAAGTGGTGCAGGTGAAATAAGCAACCAGAAAAAGAAATATGAGCACCAAGTAAATAAAGCTTTTGATGTTTGGAATACTCTGGAAATCGATGCTTACTTGATAATAAAAAATTAAAGATTATCCACAGATTACCCCCACCCCAAATATGTTATCTAGATATTAAGAGTAAATTATGAAAATTGTGCCTTTTAAAAACACAGGATAGACTTAACTCTTGGTATCCTTGGGGTACGATTTATAGACCTTGGGGTCTATTTGCATTGTTATTTTTTCCCCATCAAAAACAGAAACATTTATCCCTTTTCAATAGAGAAAAGTGTATATACAACTATTGTGGGGGAACATTATGCATAAAAGAGACAGATATTTCAAGCTTAGTAATTGCTCCTGTCAAGGACTGTCTGGCTGTGTATATTAAATTTGTTATTTTTGTGACCCTGTATTCATACTATAATGAGTTTTTAGAAGACCAACCGCAACAATTTACTTTTTAATTAATAGCTCTTTTTGTTGCGGCATTACTGCTTATATTGCATCAATCTGCTCAAGTAACAAGTCCTACTGTATTCCATCCATCTTTACTGCTGAATGTTCAGCCAATTAGCTGCAAATAATCTTTGTACTTCTAAGCTGCAGTGCACTAAACTACAGCACACAAGCATACATTTTCAAAAGGATAGGATGTAGATAATCAGAAGAAAACCCCAGGCATGAAACAGCAGCTAGGAAAGCAAATGAGAAGGGCATATTTAAGTTTCTGCCTGAAATAAAGGTATAGCAAGTCCTTGTGCCATAAAACTCATCCCCATCCCCCTTTATTCAACTAATAGGAAAATGCATTTAAGGTTGATGAAGTCTTTTTTGTTGCTTTTGATCCAACTTCAATAAAAATTGCACTTGTAGAAATTGGCCTTGCTGCAATTTTGATCCTAATTGAAAGCAGATTAGGATGCTACCTCAGGGGACTGTTGTCAAGAGAGGAAAATGGAGCAAATGGAGAGGCAAAGCTAAAAAACCAACCCCGCAAGAGGAGACAGATTTACAGTGCTCACAGTACTGAAAGGGGGTTTAAACAAAATAAATTTTCACACAGACAGAATAAGATTACCCCATACTGTTGAAAACAACAATTCAAAAAATGTACATTATATCAAAGCTGAAAATAATCTAACATCTAATGAAAAAATTACAATTTTGTATAAAGCTTTCTGTCAATAACATTCAGCACCAGCAGACCACAAATATTAAATTATTGTCAAAGCAAAAAAAAACATAACAGAGTTGATATTTCTAAGGTGCTTCATGTCATCTAGAATTTGTATACTAAATCACTGAAGAAAAAAATGTTGATCTGGGAAAAAATGAAGAAATGCAGAATCAGAAGTATTTTCACAACTACTTCCAAGTAGTTGTGTAGACCTAATGGCCTTAAGGATATCAAATGGATTGATCACATTTTCCATGTTTCATAAAACAGTAATTAGCCAGAAAATAACTGCAGAAAGGTGAACCTTGCCCTCATGATGGGAGAGGATTGTGGTTCTTAGAACTTCTGTATTGCTCAAGGAAGCACTAAAGTAAGTGAACAGATTTACTCCATAGACTCCTGTTGTCATTTTTGCTGACAACACTTTTGCCACAAAGTTCATACGCCATGCATTTGTAAATAAAGTATTGCTAATCAATATTACAGTAAATTCTGGAGACATCTAACTAGCTAAATTATTAAACATTGGGACTGGGTACAGATAATGTGTGCATTTAAGGTACTGGTGTTTAAAGAACTTAAAAATCAACCAGATGTCTTAAAGCATTTGCTATGGGCTTTATTACATACAAGATAATGTTTAATGCACAATTAATTAAAACCATAGAGGGACTATAATCTGCATTCCACATTTAGCATCCTAAGACTCTACAAATCTTGATGAAATTCATGGTAAAACACTGCCAACTTGACTTGCATTGACAACAGCTCTGAACGAAACATGCAGATAACGATTACTCAGTCAATACTTGTCCCCAAGAGATAAAATTATATTTTGAGTTGAAAAAAATAACATTTTCAGTTTTTTTTAAGTTGATAGGATGGTTAACATTACATTTAGCAGCAAATAAAATTCATGATAAACATTTCTAAAATGGAAGCAATATTACTAACATGGTGCAGCATATGATGAACCACATATTCCATCTGTAGGCAGAGTAGTGGACGGTCACTAAAGCTGCATGGCCAAAACACACAGTCTTGTAACAGCACTTCATCACATAATAACATTACCAACTATTTTGAAAATTATGATGGTTAATTCAAATCAGATAAAAACTAAAATCTTAAAGTAGATGTTAATCTAATTAACTTCAAGTAGAAAATAAATATTCAACCATAGCAATATGCACACAACTAACATGCGTCAAGAAAATAAAAATGTTCTTGTAGTGAAATATAAAATTGTGGACAAGGCAAAGGAAAAATAAAGCAATTTAAATACACATATTAAATAAATCACTTCAAAATATAGAGGAATTTTCACATTTATAGAAACAGTAACTAAACATGTACATAAACCTGCAGAATTACACGCCAGACCCTGTAAGGCATGCATTAGTTCACTTAAGAGAGTGGTTAAAACAAGAGTTTAAAAGGAGAGCGGGGGAGGAGAAGTTGCAAAAAAAAAAAAAAAAAACTCTCAAACATTTAATCTTTTTGTTGAGTCCTCAGTATAAAAGCACCTGCCAAGCAGTAACTGAATCATAAATGTACAAAGATTTAAGAAATCACTGACTACATAAAACAGTCTTTACAGAAAATAATATAATTCAAAAGGCAATTCCCTTTATGGAGAGGATAAAAAAAAAAAAAAGTCTTTCATGTCTTTGGTTAGCTATTTCGAAAGAAAGGTGCTTAAGACAGCTTTCAGTTATTTTCTGTTTTAAAGATATGAAACATCTAGCTTTTAACCTTCTCCTTTCAATGCAAAATGCAAGGTGTAGTGCAGCGCACTTCAGCTTAAAAGCACAACAACCAAAGGGCATGCTATTATTTTAGACTGTCATGGGAAAGCAGTGGATTGCCACTGGGTCTCCTCATATTTCTTCTTTCAATAAAAGAGGCCACCAGGGAAATGTGAAAAAAGGGAACAGACAAATCAAGCCTACAGAGTTCTGTTAAGTAAAAGAACACCTAGACAGCTCAGTTTTAAGGGTGAATTCGGTAGAAGGTTTAATAGCACAGATTTTAGGAGCCTCCGTTCCAAGACTTTAATCACTCAAGAATACTAGAAAAATGAACCAGTACACAAAAAAGTAAGGCATTTAATTGCATCTTTAAGGTGTTAAAACATTTCAGCAGTAATCATTGCAAACAATCTGACGTATCTGTGCATTATTATAAAATTTAAAATCAATGCTACATTTCTGGACTTTAAAAATGTTGAAATGATCTTGCAGAAGCTAACAATCTGCATGGCGAATTTCATGCCATGCAAGACTAGACTGCTCAAACTAATGAGCTTTAGCTGGGTCTCCAAAACAGTACAAATGGCTCTTTTGTGTGCCACTCCACACTGTAACCTTTAAAACTAGATTGGAAAATAAAAGCTGGCCTTTGTTTGCCAAGACAGTTGGTACAGATGAAGGAGGAGGAGTAGTAAATGGGAGGAGGAGGGACATTCAAGCACAGTAGTTGGCAATTCCCAAAAACCTCAAAGTGTCTATGGTTAAGATGGTCTATTGTTAATGTAATGAATGAATGAAGAAAAAAAAAATACAACTTCATTGTCTTTCTCAAAGTCGTGAATATCCGTAACATAATACATAAATAACAAAAAACAAGAACTCCAAATCAAGAAAGAACAAATACACGAGCCATACACCCATTGCAGTGGTGCAGCTACCTTCTGTCAAAGCAATTTTTTGCTTTTTTTAAATATCTCAAGCATGTACATAATGAAAACCAGGAAAAGATCCTTTTCTGCTTATTCTTCCGTTTTTCTATCATGAATCTCACAGGACTTGGAAAAAAACAGTATAGAATAGTTCTTTATACATTAGTGTAACAAGACTACAAGTAAATGGTATAACTGAAATTTCACAGCAAACATTTGAAAAAGATTGCTTAAATCATTTCCTTAAAGTTCAATAAGATTTTGTGGACAGAAATAAACCGAGAGGAAAACGTGAATTTACTTTTATCTGTTTAATTATATGCTGGTAAGGAAACAATCATTAAAGTACAAAACTACAATATTTCATTTATACCCGTGTAGATGTATTTTTCGGCAGAATTAGAAGTCAAATACTTTGACTGCATTGCTGGTGTAAACCTTTATGGGTCACAAGTTAAACAATTTAAAACAAAGAAACAAAAAAAAAAGAAAAATTTTGCTGTTTAGCCTTACTAAGGTAATGAAGATTTAACTTTTGTAATGCCAAATTGCTTCATTATTGTTTATTTTTCATTGTAGAACTGTCATCCATTATCTAGCTATTTAATTTAAAATGGCCATGCGTGTTCCACTGTATTTTTGCTGCTTGAAGCAAATTATATGCTAGATACAAGGGCTACAAACAGCTTTACCACATTGCTCAATATCAGACAAACATGAAAGGGTTTTAAACAACAACAGATTTCACTTCCTATTATCTATGCATTTTAGCTCTTATCCTGAAAAAGTCAATGCTACAGTCTTTCCTTGATGAGATAATATTGTACAAAGGGCTATTGTGTAACATAAGGAAGTACAACCCATCCAAGTAAAATGGATAAAAACCATAAAAATCACAACCTTTCAATAAAAATATTTTAAGCTAGTAAGGAAGTAAATTGCAATCTAGTGTTATAATACTGATTTTCAATTTTCAATATTCACTAGATTCTAAAAATAAAGCGACTACTTTTGATTTCAGACAGTAAGCCAAACAATTTATAGGACAACTAATTAACAGAGGAGACAAAAAAGGCAATTAGAGACTAATTACGGAATTATTTGGAACTATAACTAGCAGACAGTGCATACAAACCAATAACAACTCTCTCCTTAATCTATATCCAAAAAAAGACTAATATCTGCCAAGTCTGCAGAGTACTTTATACACTGCAGAATGGTATGTAAGACACAAGTCTTTTATTGAATGTAATTCAATTTCCTTACAAGAAAGGATCAAAAGTAAATAGAGGTCTTTATGTCAGTGTTAATGACTTATTCCACATCTTAGATTAAAAAAATAATGTGAATGATTTCTACTTTCATGGTGTGTGTATTTATATATTATATACTGTGTATAATTATATATATATATATATATATATATATATATATATATATATATATATATATATATTATACATATATATACACACACACATACAAATACACACACACACATACAAATACACACAATGAAAAACAAAGCTGTTAGGAGTCTTTTTCATGATGGTAAATCCCAAATGTCGTTTTATTATGTTCAATAGACTGAACTCTAAATATATGGACACTCCCATTCTACTGACTTTTCCTCAGATTGAGTATTGCAGGAATTAGCTTAGCTCAAGGACAAGGGACTCTGGCTGAATGTAAGGCATGATTACACACATGGCTCTTCCATTTATAATCCATACTATCTTTATCCTAGCTCTGTGTTACAGCAGTAAAGCAAAACGATTTTGCAAGACACGGCTACTCGACAAGAGGGCTGGTTGGTGGGGGGTGGTGGGTGAGTAAACACTACCGCAGTCTTCTCATATAAAAAAGGAATTCCAAGCATTATGTCAACTTCATAATGGGAAAATATTTTAATATAAATCATAAACACAAATATTTACCCCCTTACCCCACATGGCTTAGGCCATTCTACAGTTAAAACTTTATATATAATTATAGATCCTCTTGGGAAAAGTAAGAATGCATTGTGTGTTAATGATCACAAGACGGGCTTCCTAAGCTTTTTCCCTTCATCACAATTGCAATAGGTCCTCCCTGGAGCTTTACCATTAACAAGTCTGTTTCCTGTCAGCCCACTCAGAGATAATGTCATTTATCTCAAAGCGGCACAAGACCCATCATTAGCCTCAATAAAAGACCACGGACAAAGGCCGAATGATGGCTTATCAAAAGCTCAGAATGTGCAGCCAACAAGCCAAAGCCTGGAATTCAAGTATGGCTAAAGAGTCCTGACAACTTTATATATGTTTTTAAATTAAGTAACAATTTATAAAACACACATTTAAGAGTAAAAACTCATTTTTCTCCAATTATCACTTTATAAAACTTTTATTTTATTGTTTTTTAAAGCTATACTGGACACTTTTGGTTGATCATTGTTTATTTGTAAGCCACTAAATCTTAACACTTGATATTCTTCTAATGTTCTTCGCTTCCAGACCATTATTGCTCCTTATATTTTTTATTCTATTGAAATTCTGTTGGATTACATGTACCATAATCTGTTTTTAATATACATATTCTCATTACTCTTACTGTATGGGACATTCAGCTAAATGTAAGAATTTAAATAGTTAAAAAAAAAAAACAAAAACCCATTACTATCAAGTATAACTAAAAAGTATATTTAAAATGTGACTAACAGACAAGCCTCCCCCCAAATATCAATAACTTATGCAGTTTAGCAGGGCACTTTATGTAATGTTATTAACATTGGTGAAACTGTGCTTTAACAGCTTAAACGTAACTCCATTTAGAAAGCTATTAAGTCTCCAAAGTGCCTGTAACCTTTTAACATTTTTAAGGTTCACACATTATCAGACACCCCTTGAGCAATTATTAATGAATATGAAATATAAAGCATTGTCTGTTAACCATTCCTAACTTTTTATCATAAGAGAATGAAACATTTTGCAGAAAATACATATATATATATATATACATATAATTGGATCACTAATCAGAAGAAGTTTAAATTGTATGTCTGGTCATGGCCACTTGAGAGCAAGGGAGATGGGTGTCAGTGAGGAACTCAACCAGAAAGCTTTCACTGACCAGAGGGCGCAACCTCTTAACCTTTCTGAAAACAGACTCTGGTCTCTCCATTCATGGCTGCAAAGATTTAAGTAGCATGAGCTATAGATTCTCTTGGGAGCTTGAAATTACTGCTGATTTCTATGGCTAACAATCTCAGCTAGCGCTTCTTGCCACAAAAGGATAAGACTTCCTTCATTTATTTTTTATGACCGCCTGAGATTCTGTTTTACAATAAAAAAGGATAAAAGAAAAAAGGACTAAATCCATTACTTTAAAGATCTCCAAGCATAACAGGTTTACTTATTGCAGCATTTCTTAAGCAAAACAAGAAACACACTGCTTAGTTTCAAACACCAGTACGACAGATTGCAAACTATTACTCCAGAGGTAAATCTATTATGCAACACTTCACATTAATGACAAAATACTCAGAGGTTACGCTCCATAGGGAAAACTTCAGCCCATCCACAGGACTTTCATAACACACAGCTTGCACACTTCTACTCTGTCAAAACTAAAGGACAGTCTGCTCTATATTAAACAAGCCAAACTGTTCCTAACACTTCGCTATATGGCTTTAAACTAAATCTATTCTTACTGAAATCCCTTCCTGTTTTTCTCCATTCAGCATGAATCCCACCCCCCATCCCATATGCAGGAAACACAATTGTGACATACTAACAAATGCACCCAAACTGGCTTCTGACAAATATTCAAGAAATCTAGTGTTAGGATTTTGCAAGAAAAAGAGAAAAGAGATTATAAAAGAAAGCCTCATGGGAGTGGTAACTTACCCATTACAAGTCTGCTTATTCAGGCATGCCAGTAATGACTTAACCACAAATATGGACTGCATGAATATAGCACAAACATCTCAGAATTACAGACTTCTTTAACTTGACCTACACATTAAGGGAGTGGCACGCTTTACAACACATTTGTGGTTTTTATATAAATGTGCCAGCAGAAACCAAGTCACAGATTTAATTGCCTTTTAGAAGCACCAATTTATCATGTTTTACATGACGTGCTGCAATGTGGAAACAGCGTAAATAGACCAAAATAGATGTGCCAGCATGCCGTGCAATTTAAGCACAAACGACTCATCTAGGGAGCCATTTCAAACCAAATGCAAGACTCTCTCCAAATAGGTTAATAAAATGTGCCTCTGACAAGAAAAAAGAAAGAAAATTAAAATGCAAATACATCTGTTATACCACCCCAAAGGGTGTTTGACCCTTATGGTATTTGAATATAAACACCAAGATTAAAAAAAAAAAAAAAAAAAAAAAAAAAACAACTCACAAAACACAAACACACATAGACAATATGAAAACCTAAAAATGGCAGAAACATCTTCATTTATAAAAATGGGCATCATGAGGAGAAGATGAAGAGTACATATTCAGATTATCTTGACCACTGAATAAATACAAAGAAATCACTGCTGTACAACATGGCTTGTGTCATATGTACCAATGATCAGTAAATGTGCAATGTTCCTGGAATTAATGTATATGCATATTCTATGCAATCCACATGCATGATAACTAAACACTTTAACATAAAAAAAAATACAAACATGACTTCTTACCATTTAAAAAGGGGTGTTGTGGACAGCCAATGAATAGTGCATGCTCAAAGAAAAGCAAGCAGATAAAATGCAACCCACATGTTTGTTCAATTAACTTTTACAATATTTTAGTGGGGTCTTCCAAAGATAATGCTGGGATCGCTGAGGAAGAACACACAGCACATAGTAATCTCTGTTGCCATGGCACCAGCCACTGAGATACTGAAATGTACAGACTGCCAGTTAAACAAAATTGTTGAATGTGAACATTTGGCTGAAAGATTAAAAAGAACTGAGGGGATACAGAAGGGCGGCCCCTCCCACATTCCAGGCAGACACTGAATCCAATCAAACAGCGCCGATTTTTTTTTTTTTTTTGGTCCAAGCTATTGTGAGTACCAGATTAGGTCAATTTATCTTGTTGGTTAAAGGAGATTTAAGAGCACCCAATTTGCAATCCACTACTCTCTGCAAACACCACCACCACCCCCCTTAACACTTAGAATCGACTGAATGGGCTTGGCAAATGCTGCAGTGCTGTCGTAACCAGTGCCCCCCCACCCCCCTTACTTGAGAGATTTACACGCATTAGAGACATTTATGTTAAAACCCATCAAATCAATAATACTCTTTCATGCCCCCTCCCTTTCTGAAGTCAGTTTAACACTTCAATGTAATTATACATATGAAATATTTCCTGAAAAATAGCAATTTTGGAGATAATGAATTTTGATTTTACCTCCTACGCAAATGTTATTTGCAATTAACTTTTGGGAATCATCCCCTTCCCAATAAGAAGGAGGTGCTTTTCATCTTTTGTGTTAAGCCCTTTCAATACCAAACAACAAATCCTTGAGATCCACTTTAAAATTTACTGAAAAATATGGCATTTTAAGAATAAAAAAAAGCTGTTGCACATTTCAAACCAGCAGGTTTCTTTATCCAGCTACGCAGTAATACGATCATTTCATAAGGGCTCTCTTGTTTGCGAGTTTAAAATAAATGTGAAGGGTCATAAAATGCCACCTTTTAAAAAGTGAATAAAACGGCTAAGTGAACAGATTAGTTGCCCCCCCCCCCCATGAAACTGCACGTTGTCAATTTACCGTGATTTGACTTTAAATCGAGTGCAAATGTCAAAATGGGTTAAGATAAGTACACACTTCTACTGATCCACTGAATGTCGAAAGTGAATTAATATACATAGTCGACTAACCAAATCTGGGGACGATTTTCTTTACACAAGTACCTAACTGGCGAAAATCCTTTTTATAACTTGACAGTGCAGTTGTTCACCGCCAACTATATTATAGAAAAAGAAAAAAAGCAGCCCACCACCAAAGACACCATCTCCCCAAAGGCTTTTTTGTAAACTCCAAAAACAAAATCATTCACGTCTCATATAATCATTTTACGCCGCTTCTGTTTCCTTTAACAGCTCAGACCCTTTGACCTTTAATTATCCAACAAACAATAGTTCGCAGTCCCCAGAGAAACCTTACACTTAAATAACTGCGGCACTCTGCCTCTGTGTGGATTTCCCAGAATTTAAAAACAAGGGGCTCTGACGAGCCAAATTTGCCTTGCCACAAGCGCGTGAAGGTTGAAGGTGCATCGGTCGATTAAAAAAATAAATATAGATATAGGTAATGAATCGTGACATTAATTAAAACTAAAGGTAAGTGATGACTGCGGATATTGGGGGGGGGTGGTTAGCGTTCGACACCAGCGACTGCTGACTACAGTAAACATCCCTTCCTCTCTTTGCAGAAAAAGGACACACTAACTCCATTTGAAAGCACTCACATAATGTAAAAATACACGCCACACTACTCTCTTGGAGACTTGGCACCAAATTCCCTTTGGTTAACATTAAAACGGCACAGCCATCTATCCACACGCGTGCGCGCGGGCACTTCAGCAACCCATCAACACAATTTAACAACTGAATGGAGGGAGAGAGAAGTAGGCGAGATCCGGGGGAGGGGAATGTTTGCTCTAACGCCACTCATACACACACACACTTTTTTTACCGTACCTTTTCCGATTTCAGCTTCTTAATTGGTCTGTGATTTTCCTCTTCTTCCTCCTCGTCGTCGTCCTTCTTTACTAAAGCAGAGTTACTCGAGATTCCAGAATCCAGAGCGTTTTTACTCAAGTCGCCCACCATACTGTTCCCACAATGGTACGGACTGCCTTTAGCCCCAAATCCATACAGGTGGCCAGATGCGGCGCTGGCGGCCGCGTGCCCAGAGTCGTGCTTATCTTTCCTTGCCTTGCTAGCTGCATCCTTGTCTCGTTTGCCACCACGGCTCTGGGTTTTGCCGTTTTTCTCCTCTTTGCCTTTCGTGCACGGAACGACGGTGTTTGGGTTACTAACAGCCTGGCTCTGAGTTGAATTCATGCCAGATGCCTCTCCAGGGCGCCCTTGAACTTCCTGCCTCTTGCCCACACCGCCGATCTGAGGAATCCCATACAGGGAGGGAAGGGATTTATTAGCATCCTTGGAAGTTTTGCTCCTTTTCACTTTAGATTTGCCAGTCTCCTTAGTGGAATTTCCCTGAGGAGCAGAGGGTTGAGCAGATGTAAATTTTAAGCCATCCGATAAGGCTGATGTTCCATTAGCACCACTAGATGCCAAAACCCCGCAATCCTTGGAGCTACTCGTGCTATTAGTGGAATTATTCATCTCCAATTTTTGTCTGTCCTTCTCCAAATCAGCGTCCAAGTCAATGATCAAATTGCCAACTCCAATTTCCCAATCATCACCACTGTCATAAGTATCGACTGCGTTTGAATCCACACTTTTTCCACCTGTGGAACTATTCAATGACATCCTGAAGGTGGGATTTCTGGCATTAAAATGTCGATGAATTCCCCCGACTGAAGATGAGAGGACATTCGTTGTTCCCGTGTGTATCTAACTCTCCGCTTGTTTGTTTTGTTTCCCCTTCTAATTAGCTTTATTATTATTTAAAAATCAGTGAATCCTTAGCTCAACACACTTATGTCCAGATCCATCATACCCTGTGGTAAAAGCAAGGGGAAAAAGTTGTATGGCCACAGTCAGTAATTTATGCCACCAGCGGACTTAATGAAATGCGTTAAAGCTCTTGTTTAATCACGTTACTCTGGGAGCTTAGCACGTTCTCACCATACCTGCTTTCCTTTTTTTTCCCGATTAAGTAAATCACCATTTAAAAAGACAGTGCCCCACACCCACCCGCCCCTCCAAAGTGTCAAAACGCATTACCAAGACTGTCAATTAATTGTTCAGTTTTCAATGCAAATTGTAATAACAAACTGATTAAAAATAAGTTAAAAGAACAAGAAAAAATAACGCATATGCTTATTTTAAATCAATATCGAGAAACAAAAATGACAGCGGAGAAAAACACAAAAAATACCAATGGAATTAAAATACACCAACCTACTAGAAGGTTGTAACTGATATAAAACGGCTGATGAATCACGGTGGATTTCAGTCATCGTAAATCCGCTCGATGGTTTAAAATCATGAAGTTTATGATTATTCCCACGCTAATACGATCCCTTACCTCGATCCTCTCTAATAGGTTTGTTTTCTCTCGCCAGAGTAACAAACACTGTTAACATGCTGTTTAAAATCACCCGAACAAGGGAGACGTAATAATTACAGTAATAGGTGCAAACGTTTCCGATAAAATAGTAAATCCTTCAGTTGATAGCCCCTTCCTCTCTTTGGATACAAATTCCGAAAAAAAGCAGATGAAGACGTGTGATACGATTAACAAGCACCACTTTTTGCTAGTGCAAATGCCAGCCAGAAGCCAAATTATAAACTTCTCCAACTTCGCATATTCCGCCTTCACAAGCCGAGACTTCACAGTCCTCCGGATCAGTAAGTAATGATACCATGAAACAAACCTACAGGCGTCCGCTTGTAACAAGACAGAATTTGCTAACCCTGGGATAAATTACCGACAGAAAGGAAAAAAGGGGGGAGGGGGCTGAAAATCCGGAATGGAGTTTGATGGCTGTCTGGATTTGGCACACGTTTCCACCACTTTTCTACCTATGATAATATTGCCGGCCAGCTGTTAAAACAACAATATTAATATAAGTAAATGTATATTCCTCCCGAGGAACGGCCAACACTGCGATGATTTGTAGTTCGTTAACGCTTTGAGGAGTAAGTCGTTTTCGTGAGGTAGGTTTCTGACAACCTCGTGGGAAGAGTGGGATGAATTAATATTGCTCTCAATTCAACGAGAAAGATGAAATTACAGTTTGAACAGCGTCAGCAGTGGGTCATCTTAATATCTAGTAATCGGGCTGTTAGATGTGCCCAAATTAAGGTCTCGTCCGCTACTTTTAATTATCAGCTAAAAGCTGTAATGAATTGTTGATGGCAGTGGAGTGCTAGTGGTTTTGACGGGGGGGGGGGGGGGGGGGGTTACGAAGGGGGAGGGGATCATCCTTTAAAGCAGATATTTTGCTATAGTTCAGGCTTTCTTATCACGTGAGAATAGAGGCTTTCGTGAAAACATAAATTGTTGTTTTAAGAAAAAAAGAAACGACGTGGAGAAAAAAATCCCTGTCGCGTACATGAAATCTTTGTGTACATTTTAAAGCGTCAGTAAGACCAACTTAACTAAACAATCTTGTTAAAACCAAATAAGAAGAACCTCGGCAGCTATAAAATGATCGGCAATGCCTTAGCTACAACACTACAAGGTAAGCCTCTCAGAATCCACGCGTATGTTCGTTTTATTGTACTTTTTTCAAGATATTTTATGTAACTGGTTACTGCTTTATTCAATATGTTTTTATAAGACACCCCGTTGAATGCATTAAATAGTCCAGTTTGGTCTCTTGCTGTACATTTAACCCCCCCCCCCCCCCAATCGGAAATTACTGCGCTGATACCATTTTAATGTGTGTCTGTCATTTAAACTGTTCTTAAAATCACATTATTGAAATGTCTTGGGTTATAATTTGTTGTGTTCTTGTAGCCAAATTAGTTCCAGGACTCCGTTTGTTTTTTTTTTTTTTTGGTTTTTTTTTTGCTTCTTTTCATCAGATATTTTTACCTGATGATGACCAATTCAGCACCAAATATTTTTAGACTAGCCTTGTTGAACGTGGGTATAGCTCTCCACACACAATTATACTTACGATCTGCATTGGTTCGGGTGTGTCTTTTCCGTCTGGCTTCATTGAAAGTTCTAAATGAGTGATCTTTTAGTCCAATTTTTTTTTTAATTACACACATCAGCCCTTATGTGTAAAGAAAAAAATCCCACACGCTGCCTACACTCTTAAAGGGAGAAATGCAAAGTGAGGAAAGCTCAGCTTCTACCTGAAAAGACTTTTCTTTGTTCCCTATGTCCTTCTGGCTCCAGCCAATGAGATCCGCGCTTTTATGAAACCGAGCTTTGCTATTGGCCTCCAGATTCTACTCTCCTAGAAAAGGAAAAAAGGCTCGTTTCACACACTGAAGTGAACAAGCTTGCTGAGGCAGATTTTCCTATCAACTTCAATGAAAATAACGCTTGATTTCATTTACATTAAACATTTAATTGTATAAAACAGCAGCGTTTTCTTCTTTTGCCGGATTTGCTTTGTTTATCAGAAACAAATGTCAGCAACGACGGACGAAAGCGTAGGGTTAACGAGCTTTGTAAATGTAGGGCATTTTAGATGAGAAATGTACTTTGATGACCATGATCGGAAAATATAACCGCGATCTCAAAAAACACATTAGGGCACATGCTTTCTTTACACACATTTAAATCTGAAGGCTTGGTTGCGTTTACTTATTCTCCTCGTTTCACGCTGCGGCCGATAGTGTGGTTGAATACCACCCGCCGGCAGCATTTCAAATGGCAATCTAGAAAGATATGATGATGGACTGACTGCTCGCTACCAAAAAAAGAAATAATCTGCTATTGTATAATATCTCACATAGTAGTAATCACTTCATTATCAGATTTCAACCGATCATTATCTTAAAAGTGTACATTAAAAATCATGCATTTATTACGCAATGGCGAATTTTCATGACTGTGTGCGTGTTTGTAACAATGTCAGCTCATTAAAATCATTAGAACAGTAGAAGTTCCAGGCACTCGTCGCATTGATTACATACATCGTAATCGCTTATCTAGTATAACGTGTAGACATTTATTTTCTTTGAGTCGCAATGCTATATAATATTCCTATATATTACAAACTCCCATATTTTGAGAAACGAGGGCGTAATTATATTTTTTATTTCACGATTGAGAAAAAATGCACGTAAGCTTTTGCACATGGATACTATTTTAAATCCATAAGCAAATGATCAAAATGCGAGCAGTTAGTGACTCAATTTTGAGGGTCTTTTGCCTGACAAGTGTGAAAAAGTAGCCAGTTTTGACAATGTGTCTCCCTTCCCCCACCCGCGCTACAAACTATTAACATGATCCGTGTAACAGAGAACAAGAGACTGCTCTGTTTATAGAGAAATTATTTGCATTCAGTGCAGGCTAGAGATGGAAGAAAAGTGTCACTCAATTTTAATGCGTTGCATCAATAAATAACCTATTAAAATACAAACCTCAATCTGGGGAGTACTGGCTGGATAAAAAAAAAATCATCAAATGTAGATCTAAAGAGGGAGTCGGATTTCTGCTCCTTTTGCACAAAATAATATCTTTGTTTAACTGGGGAAACCCGTTTTCCCAGTTTTGGGTTTTTGTGCCTGCGCCATTCATCCTGTTAATAATCTTCATATTTTCGTATGTTTAGCTCCTATATGGTTTGGATTGCATTTGCTACTCTGGTTGACGCATCAACAGAAACATACGTGTTGTTACAGCAACAGAGGTTATTAGCGCCCCGGGGGAGGGAAGGGGGTTTACAGGCAAAGTCATCAGGCGGGCGAGTCTGATAAATTGCTTCTGTTTGCCTAATCTCAGCAGCCACCCCTCCCCCTAGTAGCCACGCTTCTAATGATCAATACCAGCCCTTTCTTATTTTCTTAAAACTAACATGCATACATTATCGATGACCATTTACTATAATATTTATTCTCTATTTGCAGTTCACTGCAGCTTTCTCTACCTGTTTTGACATATATCTGACGTTGGTATACATAGTCTACACTTGCTATCTTTAAACCACTTTTTTCCCAGCTTGTAAACAACAATTACCTGCTAATAGAGAAAAACGGTTGAATTATGATGCATGCAGGGGGCATGTTGTTCAGTATTAAAACCTCTCCTAGGTAATAACGTGCATCGTCCTTTGTATGTCAGGATTACTGCACCCTTGTTTTGGCTGTCAGGGGTTACAGGTGGGTTTAGTGAGACACGCATGCACACACACACACACACACACACACACACACACACACACACACTGTCCAACTGGAGAGGAGTTAGCGCCGAAGCGCTTTTTTAAATATGGATCTCCGTGTACAACAACCGTACATCTCCTAGCCAATCATAATTATGGAAATAGTCGACTACGCCTTCTGATTGGATGCTTCTGAGGACTGAGTACCGCGGGCTAAGAGAGAGAATGCGGAATTGTTGCACGAGGCTTATTGGTTTTGTGTGGTCAAGACTTGTCAGAAAACTTGAAATGTCATCCCATTTGCTTGTTTACACGTATGGTTTACCTTGCGTTTCCACATATCTAAATGATGTAAGACTTTGGTCAGGGGGCCAGGTTCAGCAGGATACCATTAGCCAGCTAGAAATGAAAGATCAAAAAGAGTAAAATATAAATGGTGCTTTTGGTCTTTTCTAAAGAGGCCCTTAAAAAGAATTGTTTTGTTTTTAAATAAATGATTTACATTAAAGTTCTAACAAAGATGATTATAATAGGCACTGGTGCCAAATACCAGTCTTCACCAAAGAGCAATATAAATAAAATGATGATGAAGCAGAGAAAATCTGCCTCTAGATCATTTTCTTATGTTTTGGATCTGAGCCAAAGTGATTGTGGCTTCAAGGTCAAACTGGCATTTTCTTTCTCAGATCCATAGACTACTCAGTTAAGTATTGAAAAATGACATGGAAAGTACTCATTAAAATTTCCACCTACATAAGTAATTTCTGCATCACCTGGTAGATTGTTTAAAATACTATAACTGAGTTGGTCATATGGTGTTACAGTAAATAATTAAGGTGCCTGTCACCAAAGGGAGAGTTTCAATTTTTTTTTATTTAATCATTTAGTAGTTTACATTATTTATGCTTGTGAATGTTGGAAAAATATATATTTTTTTCCACACTACTGGCATCAGATTAAGCTGGAGACCCCTACTGGGATAAGCAGATTCAGATAGTTTATAGATGGATGGTATCAGATTTGATTATAGCTTACAGCCATTGGAGAGAGAGAGATAAAGAATGAAAGAACATGAAACTTAGTTTAGACTATTCAGTGTGTGTGTTTGCACACGTGTGTTTGTGTTTATATGTATTTAATTTAATGGAATGTTCAATAAGATAGGGAGTACACAAGTAAAGATTGATGTTTCTGATTAGCTACATAAATGTATATAAACCAGATTATTTTAGCTATTCTGTTATTTTAACAGAAAAAACTTTGGTGGTTGTTTGGAGAAGGACAGAGCTCTGTAATACAATTTCTACAATGTCTACTTTAGGAATGCTTTTCTTCATCTCTCAGTCAACCATATTTGTAATTAATAGTTCAAGAAATTATTGGAGCACAGTCTGTGCAGTATAAAAATATTTGTGGTTGGTATGAGGACGATTTGCCCTTGGTCCACTGTGGCCAAAGTCTTTTCTTGAAGCTTTTGACACGTGTTTAAAATCTGAATTTAAAAGAGTGCATCACAAAGTATTTTCAACAATATACTTTTAAATATGGGTAAGATGTCTTCTGCATTAAGTCTGTATGTTCTGTTTGTTTGTTTGGCTTTTATAAATAGTTAAAATTTGTACACATCAGTTTGCTACTTTAATGTACTTATAGTTATGATTTGTGTTCCCTGTATAACACTATGCCTTGTGCCACTTACTACTGCTTTACTCCTCCTCAACCTCTGTATCTCTTAACAGGAAAGGTAGAATATCAACTAGGCTGGATGGATAATACATACAGCATAGCATAATATGATACATACAGTGTAACACTGGGAAGATGGTTATATGTAGTTTGTACAACCTGAATTATCTAAGCATATGTTGTAGGTAAAGCCAGACAAAATGATGGCTATTGCACTTCATTTCCGTTGCAGTGTTGGTGAAAAGTCAAGCAAAATGACACCTTTTATTGGCTAACTAAAAAGATTACAGTATGCAAGCTTTTGTGGCAACTCAGGCCCCTTCTTCAGGCAAGAAGTAAGTGCAGTGTTAGTAGCTCAACAGTCCCAGAGGACTTTGGAGAAGGCCCGCTACAACTTTCGATCAAGAGGCTCCATTTCAGGAAGTTTGGCCGGGAAGCAAGGATGCTCATTCTATCTTTTCACAAGTGGTGTATTGGGTACAGTCAATTGAGGGATGGCCTATGGGTATCTCAGACATGATGGATGGTTTATATCTTTTAGTTTTCTTAGGAGTATTAGGAAATTTACTAGATTGTTTCTGAAACTGAGAAGAACTAGCTCAGCCAACTCAATCGTTTACTGCACTATTGTTGACAACAAAAGTTGAAAAGTTGTTTGGAAATTAGATGAAATTACACTTTTTAAGAGGTCATGGGTAAAGGAGAGCATGCTACGCAGTACATTTTTTTTATTATTATCCATCCATCCATCCATTTTCTAACCCGCTGAATCCGAACACAGGGTCACGGGGGTCTGCTGGAGCCAATCCCAGCCAACACAGGGCACAAGGCAGGAAACAATCCTGGTCAGGGTGCCAACCCACCGCAGGACACACACAAACACACCCACACACCAAGCACACACTAGGGCCAATTTAGAATCGCCAATCCACCTAACCTGCATGTCTTTGGACTGTGGGAGGAAACCGGAGCGCCCGGAGGAAACCCACGCAGACACGGGGAGAACATGCAAACTCCACGCAGGGAGGACCCAGGAAGCGAACCCGGGTCTCCTAACTGCGAGGCAGCAGCGCTTTATTGTAAATGAAATGAGTAGCAACTAGAGGGAACATGGTTATTTTTATTATGAGGAACCTTTGTTTATTGTTATTTACTTCTGGTGAGTCAACGGTTCCTTTCCATTATCTACCCTAATTTTCAACTGCTTATTCAGTGTCTTGTCTATATGATTCAAAAACGTGCACCCTTTACAATTAAGAAGACACCTTGGCTTTGTCTGTTTGTGTTGCTTGAAGCAGAGCTTTTGTCTGACATTGTTGAAAAGGTTTGCATTTGAAGATAACAAAAGTGAGCTTTAACCATTTTGAAAGGCCAGTAAGTCTCTATTGTCATTCACACATCTTCACTATAATATAATGAACAGCAGACACATATAACAGTGTTGTGCAGTATATTTTAATTATACTGAATTAAGTATAAATTTGGGGATAAGGATTAGATAAGGGGCGGCACGGTGGCGCAGTGGGTAGCGCTGCTGCCTCGCAGTTGGGAGATCTGGGGACCTGGGTTCGCTTCCCGGGTCCGCCCTGCGTGGAGTTTGCATGTTCTCCCCGTGTCTGCGTGGGTTTCCTCCGGGCGCTCCGGTTTCCTCCCACAGTCCAAAGACATGCAGGTTAGGTGGATTGGCGATTCTAAATTGGCCCTAGTGTGTGCTTGGTGTGTGGGTGTGTTTGTGTGTGTCCTGCGGTGGGTTGGCACCCTGCCCAGGATTGGTTCCCTGCCTTGTGCCCTGTGTTGGCTGGGATTGGCTCCAGCAGACCCCCGTGACCCTGTGTTCGGATTCAGCGGGTTGGAAAATGGATGGATGGATGGATGGATTAGATAAAATGTATTCTAGCTGGAATATATATGTATTTGTTGATAATACAATGTCAAAAATAATGTTCCTGCAGTAATTTTGTTTAAATCTTATATCTAAAATTATATTTAAGTCAAGACAGAATGATTATTTTATTTCAGTCTGTCACAAAAATTATATCTTTCCCTATTCTACAATATAATTATTTCAGGATAATATAATGCAAGTTCCTTCTTTCCTTACCTGACTTTTGTAAAATAAAAAAAAAGAAAAACATTTTTTTCAAACAATTACTCATCTTTATATTTAACTTTTATAGTGAAAATAGGATTGGGTAAGTGTCTTTAAAATATCAAATGGTACTTGACAGTTGAATCGCTAGAAACAGACTCTTCAATATCCATCTCTGTTTAACTCATCTATGTTTCCAGAGGAACACCGTGACAGACATGGAGAGCGTGACAGCTCAGACATAAAAGCTTCATCAGCAAAGTGCACTAGTGGGCATAATTCAGTCACAAGCAATCAGGATTGCTAGGTTTTGTGAGTAATATTTTAAGAAAAAAGACTGCAAGAAAATCTCCAGATTGCCACAAGGAGACTTAAAACTTGTAATTCCTTCTCTTAAGAATAATTATCGATACCATAGTATTTTTTTTTTTAAACCATAACTTAACTAGTGTATCAGAACATAAAAATAAAATTAACAGTGGATTATTGACATGTAAAGAGATTTTAAAAACTAGTAGACTTTAGGTTAAATGATATGTTTTTGTTATTACCAGGATTGAAAATTATTATATAAATGGTTTTATTGAGATGTATATGATGAAATTACTGTATTGTAACAATAGAAAGAACAGGCGTAAGGTTTGGTAGAAATATCTGGGACCAGTTACTAAAAAGTAGTTTAGTGCATCTGTCGCAAATATGACCTATAACATAATTTAGTAGAAGACAGTTGGTGTGTTTCTATGGATCATGGATAAAAATTCAATATGTATAGAAGAGGCATGGAACAGTGTCACTATAAATGACAGAGATGACATACAGTATCATAGACAGGAGGAGAGCTTAAAGTGTTACATAACACAGTAAAATCATTGCATGCAATCTTATCTTACCTCATCCTAAATGCGGATGAAAAAAAGTAAAAAATAGACTTGCAACCACAAAAAACTACTATTTGGATGGGAATCATTACTGCCTGATAAATGCATTTCTTTACTGTGTTTATGCTACACATGCACATATAGCAAGTGCCCTAAAGAGTATGGTATTGCTCTTGTGTGGAGTTTCATTCCAGTCTCTTAGCCATTTTGTTTCATGCTTTTGGTAAGCATTGAAATACATTGATTGAAAGTTTGTAAATAGTTGTGTATTGCTGTGCAATATGTCATCTAATAGTTTAAAAACCACTGTGTGTTTATGCACATGGTATTTGCTATTTATTTCACATAGTGCTAGATGCTTGGTCTCAATAATTTATTTAATCTTGCCCTTCATTGGAATCTCCTTGACTCGTCTATGGTTTGTCACACATATTAAAAACAGTACTTACTGTATTTGTGCCTTGTGGAACGAGCCCCGGACACAGACAGATGGACATCATGTTAAAGTCACCCAACACACGTTTATTTACAATATTTACAAGTCTTAAAGTTGCACAAACCCCAGTGCCACAGCACCAATCACCCCAGTCCAGGCCAGGCCAACACCACAGTAGGCCTTTCTTCAGACCACCTCCTTCTCTCTCTTCACAGACCTTGTCCTCTTCCACCTGACTGTAGCCACTCTGTGAAGGGAGGCGGCCCCTTTTATATGCACCCGGATGTGCTCCAGGTGCTTCCCGGCAATCTTCCACCGGCACTCCCCAGTGTGGCGGAAGTGCCGGCTGCGTACCCGGAAGCACTCCGGGTGTCCCAACTCGACTTCCCCCCAGCACTTCCTGGTGTGGCGGAAGTGCTGGGGTCCAGGGCTTTCCAGGCATGGGGACGCCCCCAGGGCGGCGACCATGAGCCCCTACAGGGTTGAGCTTCCCAGCTCCGTACCCGTGGCCCCCAAAGTAACCAGGGAGGTCGCCCCCTCATGGTCTGGAGGAGGCATAAGCCCTCCTCCGGTCTTCCTGGGTGTCCCAGCTGGGTACCATCCCCAGCTGGGTGCCACAGCCTATAAAACGTGTGTATGTGCATATTAAATCTTGAATTGAATTATACACAAAACTTCATGATTCTCCACTTTTAACAATCTGTTTTTTGTTGGATTCACACTAACACTAACAGTGTTCTCCTTGCACCCTGTGTGTGATCTGCACTAATACTGCATATCTTACTCAAGAAAAATACTTTAAACTGATAAAAGGTGTAGATCTAATTGAATCCGTTTGTAATATGAACTGTTTATAGTGTCTTGCAGGATTCTGAAGCAAACAAAGAGTTAAGGCAGTTGGTAATATGTTTCTATATCAAGTAGTTTTGCATGCCCAATAAAAACAAAATTACATTTTGTTTTGGAATTGTGTCTGTTAATATTGGTTGAATTCAAGAAATGCATTTAAAAACTAGTTTTGCATCTATTTTACTGTATTTTGTGAATATAATTTCTTGCATGAGAATACTCTGCTCTGTTTGCATTGCAATTGCAAGGTAACATAGATTGATTCAAATCATTTTCTTAAACCAAATGTATGTAATACCTGTATGTCCTGTATACCAGAAGTTTTAGGGCTTAAAATACAATCTATTTGTTCACAATCCTTAGAAATAAAGTACAATTGCAGAATACTAGTGTTTAGGCACATGCACCCTCATCCTTTCATTTTCCAAACAAACTTATTTCAGAATCAGTATAGGGCACAAGGCCATTAGAGGCACATTCACATATTCATACTCTGTCTTACAGATCCAATTTAGAGTCACCAAATAGAAAATAGTTTACAAAATGGTTCAACTCAGAGTACACAGCCTCACAGAGAAATTATAAACAAAATTTATGTGTTTCCCAATAAAGGTCAGATGCAAGTATATGCAGTGTATGCGGATGGAGAGTGGGTGTAAGTCAGCCATATCAATCCTCTTCACCTAACACTTCTTACAAAGGCACTTTATCATTCGCTTTATGTTTTTTAATCTCTGTTACTTGTAGAGTGATAACAACAATTGTAGATAACATATTTTCTGCCTCTTACTTAATTTAAACCTATTGTCTTTGTAGTCTTCTATAACAGATGAAAAAGTATATTGGCTGCCATTTTTTTTTTTTTTTTTACTTAAACCTAAATGTTACATATGCTGTTTAAATTGCAATTGTTTGAGTTACATTCAATATATTAATTAATGTTAATGAGTCTTGTCTGAATGGAAAACATAGAAGGTCACTGTGGAGGATATACTGTATAGAGACAGTTAATTTCCTATATGTTAATTTGCTAAATGTTTATCTTTACTTGAATTACCAACTGCACGCCAAACAAATGTTTACATGGCTTTGGTGTTTCATATAATATAAATTTATTCCATCCTGATTATCTTTACTCTGGCTGATTTAATTGCTTGAATAAATATATTCATAATTTCTGTGTATAACAAAAACAAAATGCCTTTCCACTATTTAGCAGATACATGAAGATAAATAAATTTCAAGCTAGGATGTACTGTATGCTGAAGAAAAATATATGGGAAAAAATGGTAATGGTCTCAATTTTTTTTCTGTGGCAAAGCCTTTTCCACAGGGAATTTGACATGCCTATAATTGCTGCAGCATTTTTCTTTGCTTGGGGCTTAGCTTGTATTCTGAATTAAAAAAAAAATCTCTCTATTTCTAAAAAATGATATTTTGAATACCAATTGATCATAAAGGGTTAGATCTCTTAAAAGCTGCTGGGCTGATTTATCTATTTGTTTTCCATTAGTTGAGAGATGAAAAAGATAACAAAGGCTGTTCTTTTCCAGTGTTGAAGACAGCATTCAGAGAGCATGTTAAATGTGCTCAGGCGTTCAGAGACAGTACAGATCAGTCTTTTGCTGCTCAATGAAGGACTTAAGTACATGACTTGCATGCTAAGGAGCGACTTGTGTTTCAGTTCAAGTTTACTGTCTAATTCTTTGGCACAAACCCCAGAGATAGAAAATGTAAACTAAATAAAGGGAATGGGTAATGTTTGGCTCAAATGCTTTTGTGGAAGAGTAAGTCAGACCTTGGGGGCATGTTGGAAAAATTGAATTGAGAAAGGGTTACCTTGTGAGTCAGATTTATAGCATATCCCAATTGTAGTCATTAAATAGTCTGCCTGGGAATGTGTAATTATGCTTGCCTTTCTGATATGTACTGTGCCAAAGCACATCAATGTCTCCATTGAATTCATAAATATCGCAGATAGTAGTTTGTGGTAGATAACAGCATATGATTGTGGCTTCCAGTTTTGTTCAGACTAAATGCAAAGCAGAACAGACTGCAGTGGGTATTTGTGACTTTTAATTTATCTGTCAGGAAGGGTACTTATCTCTCTTTCGGTATCTCTGTGCATTGCTGTGCTTCAAGAGATGTCTCTGTCACACTTTGCATCTCTCAGGCAGTGTCTAATTTAGGATCCATTTCACGTGCCTTCTTTGCAGAGCCTAATGTAAGTGATTAATCCTGACTCTGCTTAATACTGCAAAGAATGTGGCAATGACCTTAGCTGAACACTAGCAAAGTAATTAATGTTACATGAACTGGGATATTTTTTTACCCTGGGACCTGAATAAACAGACATGCTGTATTCAGTTGCAGACCTTCACTCAGCTGCAAATGTACTGTGATTTCAAAGGGTAATGTTTCAAGTGTCATAAGCAGATTTATGAGGTAAAAACACATTCCTTGTAGAACAAAAGGAAAGAAGAAGAAAGCATGACTAGATTTTCCTTTAGTGAAATCTGGAAAGCTTGCAGTGGCTTTATAGTGAAAAAAAATGCCAGTGGGTGCATCTGTAGTGTATATCTAATATTGTTGATTTAAATGTAAAGTATAGGCATTTGCTGTTAAATGTAACAAAGGGCAAATAGTTGCTATAAGATTTCATAGTAACAAATATTTTGACAGCTCAGAGATCTGTCTGTTATGTGGGCTTGGTTGAATAATTAGCAACATGAACGTGTATTTTAACTTGCTGCTGATACGTACAACATACTTTATTTGATTCAAAATGTTAATCATATCCATCATTCTCCATTCTCTTCATTAGTTTATACTTTTTATAATTAGTTGTAAGTAATCACTTCAGGAAATGTCTAGAAGGTGACATTACTGTATAGAACTGCTAGTGTACATGCATTATGGCTATTTAACTCGGTCCACTGGAGGCAATGGTGTCTCTTAGGTTGTACTGCAACAGACTTCTCAATGAAAGACTCATCCCTAAATTCTGTATCATATTTAAAGGAAAAAATCATGCTTTTAAATACATAGGTTTATGGTGACATTTGGTTATGGGCTACTTAAGCTAGTGGGGAGAAGGCTAAACTTTTATTAAAGAACACTTTATTGTACAAGCAACATTATAAAAAGTTTTGGATGTTTAAAACAATAAATGTTTTATAATAAGCAAATGTGCCAAAACAGTGAGTGTCAACTGTAAGACTAATTTCAATGCAGAATGCTCAATGAGAGCATTAAAGGCGCAAAACAGTTGCATAAATGAACATTTTTAAACAGGAGTTCTGTTTAGTAAATGTCTTAGACAAGCAAAAATCCACATACCCTGAACATTATAGAATTATTTGGTGTCTATAGTTCAAATACAGAAAAGAGCAAAAAAAAAAGTCATTAAAAAGAAGTTCAAGTAGAGAAACAAGTAGGCTTCTAGGGTCACTTTTGTACAGTGAAATTCCTATTTGGATGTGTTGATCAACATAAACACATCGCCATTCCCCGACACCATGATCAGAGGATGTTGCTACCTTTCCTCAAATTATTTGTCTTCCTTATCTCCAAGCCTCTGCCTTGCTTATCTAAAAATAAGTACCTTATGTTGAAGTTAGAATTATAATTACAGATATTTCAAGAACATATAAGAAAATGGGAAAACAAAACAATGTTATGGCTCAATTAACATGTACTCAGAGAAACCGCAAAACACGTGTCGCATACTCTTTGCATTATTTGACAGTAAACTATATATAACATTTTATGATCTGCTTCTTGCGACTGAGAGGGCGTGACGGATGTTTGCCGGCTTGCAGATCAACCACATGCGTTACCTGGTAGGTAACCACCCATACAATCAGATCGTGGTTCAGACTACGAATGCTATGTATATGTGTGTGTATGTATATATATATATATATATATATATATATATATATATATATATATATATATATATATATATATATATATATATATATATATATCTGTCACATGCTCATCAAATCTTGTTATTGAATCGTTTTATACATTTTGTTTCTATTATAACATCATAGGGAGTTTAAATTTTTTCCCTCACAGTTTCAAGTGTGAGTTAGGAATGGATGATGCTTTAGGCTTAGGCTATCACACAGCTCAAGCACACACATGCACGCACACACACACACGCACGCACACATGCAGGCCTATACTGTGTCAACTTTGAGATATCAATTTAATTAAGAATTATTTTTTTGTTTTAGGGTAAAATAGAAAAAAAACATTCTTCATGAAATATTTCATAGTATAGATTTTCTGTCACTGCTCCAGCACCCAACGAGGCAAAAATTGATGATAATATCTGTTTCCAAGACCCTATGTTCACACTGTTATCTTATTTTAAAGTTTTAGTTTTTATAATAATAAAAATATACATAAACAAAAACACTTCATGAAGTGTGCTGTATGCAATCACATATACTGCTTCAGAAGTACATGAAGTACATTAATAAAGGTCACAGTTGAGCATTGCCTTTCACCCTACCTGCCTCTTTCTATTTGCAATGAAGGTGTAGCATTTTTTGTAATTAACCCTTTCAGCTGTGCAGATTTAGACAAGTGTTTAATCCCTTCTGATGGATGAGACTACTATACTCCTCCACATTTGCAGAACTAGAGATTTAAAAGTGTAAGTCAGGTGTATTGATGTTTTGCCACTAAAGGTTGTCTTTTTGTGACACCGATGACTAATTAATTAACACAATTTATATGTGTGGCTCTGTGTATTGTAATAAATGAAGGTATGAAAAAATAGTTTGTATTTTTTCTTCCTTTTGTAAGACTCAAATGACATGACATAAAAGTTCATATATTGTGCATTGGTCTAGAAATAAAATTAACAAAGACCAAAACACTCTAATAAATCCGCAACTTCTGATATCTATTATTATTATTCTTTCAGTTTTGAGGGCATTAGTTTTAGATTTGCATGCTACTAGTGAAGCAACATAGTGCTGCTTTGTGTGGTGCATGCTGAAAGCACTTTTATTTTCTTCTTTGACAGTGTTTTGATATACTTTTCTGTTTCCTTAGCTGTCCAGGCTGTTTGGCTGTTTCTAAATTGCTGATGATGAAGCCGCTTCTTGGCAGTCTTCCCAGATAACAGCTCTCCTGTAGATTCCAGTCTTTTTAGGAGCTGCCTGCCTTCAGCATAATAGGCAGCATTGAAAGCAACAAGGCGTTCGGTCGACAAGGTCGGAGTGCCTTTCATTCTTGCAATAATCAACCAGTGTAGCTCTTCCTCAGACCTGGGGAGAGAGAAGATAGAGGTCAAAAGAGCAATTACGCTTCACATCAGCTCTAGCAAAGCCTGGAAACAAGAAGAAACTAAAGAGATAAAACGTCTGCCTCTAATCCTTCTACACATTTTTTTTTCCTTGAAAATAATAGTAAATGCAATAGATTAATGATGAACACTAAAGGTTCACAATTCAAAACAACATTACCCAGGAAGTAAAATACATTTGTGTCCAAAATGGAGAAAAACAAGTACCAGCAATTTATAAAACATATTTTTTTTATTTTATGATTTGTAATTTTTTATTTTTTGTACTATTCTTTAAAACAGTATGTTAATCTGTAGCATGGAACAGTAATTAGTATTGCCTCACAACTCTGAGGACCTGAGTTCAGTACCTTCCCGACTCAGTGTCTGTGTGAAGTTTGCACATTTTCCTGTGTGTGTGTGGTTTCCTAAGGATTATTCTAGTTTCCTTAAACAACACCAAATGCATGGTGGATAGCCAAATCTAAACTGGCCTGGTATGAGTATGAAATGTCATAGACCGATGTCCCATTCAGAGTTTAATCCCTTCATGTCACTTATATTGTCTGGATTAACTCCAGCTAGCCAGCACTAGAGAATTAAATAATGAATGAGTTATATTTCCAAATCAGAATGGCCAGCCTTGTTCAAATACACATGTAAGAAAGTGCAATAATACAGAGTGTTTACTCAGTTATTTGCACATTGGGAGAAGACAACAGCATAGACTTCACTGATGTGTTTACTTTTGTGTTCAGAAATGCCTGTTTACTATGTTTTGATAAGGTTGCTAGATGTGTAATTTTGCTAGCTGTAAACAGTAGCCTTTCCTATTTTAGCATCTTATTATCTAAAAACTAGCTGAAAGTTGATTTGTGTTATATTTGTATACTTAGAAGTCTCATGGTTGATTTGTGTGATGACTTTAAGATTTAATAGGATTTCAGACGGTGGTATGCTTATAATGGTTTGAAGAATCACTGAAACAGTATTACTCTGTGGTATTCAAGCTTATTTAGCAGTATAACAAAATTTCAAAAGGGTTTCTTTGACGTTTGGCTTAAATAATTCTAAAAAAAATGGTGAATACAATACCATAAAATAAAACACTTTTGAAAATTATATTTAACTAAGGCTTAATTTCCTACCAGAGTTAATCTAATCCAAAGTGCCATCTGTCCATCAATCCACATCATGTCCACTTATCTATGCAACTTTATTATATGAGGAGCAACATCTCAGTGCACTGAAGTATTCTATTTGTATGCAGACAAATTGTTTTTACATTTGGAGCAAAAAAGTGTCTTGCTTAGATTACTCTGTTCCTGTCTTTTTATGTAATCTGCTTTATAAAATGTACATCTTAGCCACTAGTGCATTCACAGTCATGCATAGATGTATTGCTACGAGTACAGAAATGCAAGGTTTTATTATTATTTTTTTGGTTCCTGTCTAAATTAGCCGAAGATCCAATGACAGTTCATGTTTATTAGTAGTGTTTATGTCTATGACCTCTGGAAAAGACAAAGGCTTATTCTTGCATCAATAGTTCCATGTAGCCCTTTTGCTAGATACCCCAGCATTTAAGTGAAGGCTCAAAGCTTAATATTTTATTTATATTTTATTATTTAGATAGATTTTCTGATGGGTAAGTTTATATTGCTTTCTCATATTATATAGCAGTTGTTGTTGTTGTTGTTTTGTAACTCTTTTTTTCTTTTAGCCATCTTGCACTTGGCACTTGATGTACCACTGAGTGACTGTACCAGTACTGAGCACATTTTCAGACCTTTGTGGTGTTATTTTGTAATCCTCATCATTTGCCTGCACTCTGATCCATAGCAGAAAGCAAGTGAACTATGACAGATCTTAATACCTTTTTAAAAACTTTATTATTAAAAAAAATAGTACTAAATGTAAGTTTACTTTTATATATTGCAAGGTGTATATTCTAATTGTAGTTTGGTTGCAAGTTAATTCTGTGCAAAATTTTTACAATAATATATTAGTAATTAGTGGATAGCATTTTCAGATTTTAAGTGAAACTCACAAAAATCTGAGGCTGTTATGAGGTTCCAACTGGCATGTTAGTAGAGTCAGTCAGTCAGTCATTGTCCAACCCGCTATATCCTAACACAGGGTCACGGGAGTCTGCTGGAGCCAATCCCAGCCAACACTAGGCACAAGGCAGGAACAAATCCCGAGCCACCGCAGGGCGCACACACACCCACCCACACTAGGGACAATTTAGGATCGCCAATGCACCTAACCTGCATGACTGTGAGAGGACCTGGAGGAAACCCAGGCAGACACGGGGAGAACATGCAAACTCCACGTAGAGAGGACCTGGGAAGCGAACCCAGGTCTCCTTACTGTGAGGCAGCAGCGCTACCACTGAGCCACCGTGCCGCCCCTGATAGTAGAGTTTCTATGTAAAATATATATTAATGTAATATTAAGACAGAATAAATCAGTTGAACGAATTGCTGTGGTGGCATTGCTGCCTGACTTTTCTAAAGCCCTGCGTTTTGTATTCCAGCCTGATCAGTTCTGGTCTAGAGTTTACCATCCATCCATTTTCCAACCCGCTGAATCCGAACACAGGGTCACGGGGGGTCTGCTGGAGCCAATCCCAGCCAACACAGGGCAGAAGGCAGGAACCAATCCTGGGCAGGGTGCCAATCCACCACAGGACACACACATACACACCAAGCACACACTAGGGCCAATTTAGAATCGCCAATCCACCTAACCTGCATGTCTTTGGACTGTGTGAGGAAACCGGAGCGCCCGGAGGAAACCCACGCAGACACTGGGAGAACATACAAACTCCACGCAGGGAGGACCCGGGAAGCAAAGTCAGGTCCCCAGGTCTCCCAACTGCGAGGCAGAAGCGCTACCCACTGCGCCACCATGCTGCCTAGAGTTTACCCATTTTCCTAATTTGTATGAAGAATTTTTTTTTATCCACGTACACCAGTTAATATCTTTTCAAAGATGTGTGTATTAAGTTAATTGATAGTTTTACATTAGACTGGTATAAGGGTGTCTGGGTATAGATTATTTCCTGCCTTATGTCCAGTGCTGCTGGGTTTCCCTCTACCTCATTGTGAGCCAGCAATGGATGGAATGGGTTCAGACAAATGGTTGATTTATACTGTATGTATAATACATAATGTACCTATGTGGAAACACAAAGCAAAGTCTACTAAGATCATCCAGTTCAATCAAGGCATAGTCACAAAGGCGAGGAATTAAAAAAACATGTGGAGCGGATGTCCAAGTCAGGTCAGTGGTTACAGTCTCTGACAGTCTCTGGCACTTCTGATACTACTTTTCATCCCTTTCTCCTTACAGTGCATCAGTGCTCACTAACCTGATTATTATGTATAATGCAATTATCTGGATTGTATAAATGGGGCAAAACCACCTTTCCATCTCAGAATCCTGCTCTTTCTCTCAGTGTATATTGAAAGAGTAATGCATTAAAGATGGACAGATGGAACTTTTGTAAATAGAAGTATTTAGAGGTAAAACCTCCTCTACAATGGAAATCGAAATACCCCAAAATCTCAAATTATTTGGTTATTTTGACTGGAATTTGGTAATTTTATAGAAAAAACAAATTAGCCCACCCTATTTTTTTCATTTGTCTGTGTTTGTTATTAATAATTCTGTAGCCAGTGGGCTGTTCTTAGGCATGGCATCCTGTTTTTGCTGAGTGCTGAGAAGTGATTGTGCACAGAGAAATGCGGCTGCCGCTTTCTGCAAATGAATGCTGAAGTGGAAGTTTTGTGAAGTTCAAAGAATGCAATCTTAGAAAATTGTGTACTTGGGTACACACAGGACTTTGTAATATGTCCTTGCAATGTGGTGTTATGGTATGAAATACATACAAAATCAATGCCGCTGGCTGGGGGGTGGGGGCTTGGGGGGGTATGATTGCCCCCTCTTGGATTGTCTGTCTTGCTTATATACAGTATAGTATATATCCTGCAAACAACAGGGTGGGTGATGGGGTCCCTTGGCGGTGAAATATATGACATATCGTGGCATTGTGGAGAACTCTCATGTGCAATGGAAAAACCTAGTAACTGCCATTTTTCTCAAAATTGAGGGATTTTTTTAGTTTTTGGAGTTACTAGGTCTTTCCTGATGTTATAAGGTAGTGGTGATGGCCAAATATGTTTTCATTCCAGTCGTAGCACGATGGAAGAAACTAGTATGTACACAGTGTTTTACATACTGCAGGACAAAAACCTAGCAACTCCACTGACCAAGAAGATGTCACATATTATTAGCTTTTTCCATAATTGGTGAGAACTGGGGTGTCCCCTTAGAGTAGTGGATCTCAAAGTCGGTCCTGGGGGCTCGCTGTGGCTTCAGGTTTTTGCTTCAACCAGATTCATAATCAGTGAGCAACTGCTAACACTGATCTCAATTAATTAGTTGTTTTTTTTTCTCTTCTCTTATTCTATATTAAGAAAGCACAGAGGCATGATTTTTACATTTATTATAAGACCTTTAGAAATATTTCCATTTTTGCTATAGATTTAAATGCTTAACTCACTTTTGTTGCTTACTTTATATTTTGCCCTTTCTCTTTGCAGTTTTCCCCCTTCGTTGTATCTTATTAATGACAATTAAAAACTAGCAGAGCAGACACCCAGGAAAAGGACACTGAATCATGAAAGGCTGCAACTACTTTAGCGTTAGACCCACTAATTAGAAAACAATGGATTAATTAAACAATTAGAACACCTGGAAAAATAGAGTGAACATAATGATGAAAATATTGTTAAAAAGAAAAAATAATACATTATTCCCATATAACTGCTTAGTACATTTTAATATATTTTTTTTTTTTTACCAAACTTAGTTTTCTAAATTCCATATTGTTCCCAAAACACAAAATCTGGGCAATAACAGTTCACTTAACTAGCCCCAGATTCCAATTAAAAACAGAAGTGGGTTGAAACAAAAACCCGCAGTCATACAGGGGTCCCCAGGACTGACGTTGAGAACCTCTGCCTTAGAGGGATGACTGCAATTTGTTGCTGTGCTTCAGTTTGCAAAGCAGAAGCAGGGAAGTGCCAGCAAAATGTATCAGCCTACTTCAAGCCCTGGGTAAACAAGCCAAGAGCAACAGCATGCCCTGGTAAGTTTAAACACAGCACATTAAAGGGGTCCCTCACAGGCAAAACATAGAGGGAGTGAAAATTGTACGTGGATAAACATATTTCTTTTTACCTGTTCTTTTTCTATACAATGCTTAAAATGTTTCATTGCTTATGCAGCCTATAAATGTCATTGTTGTATGCTATAAGTTAAAGTACAACATGATTCCCTGTATATTGCTTTTAATCTGAACCCTTCAAAACTTTCCAAAGGTAAAAGATTACAGATCAAATTGTTACATTCAAGTCTGATTAAAGCTACCATTTTTACAGGATGTGCTACAGGGTGAAATTACATTTATACCGAAGATTAATGATATTCCTACTAATTACCTGTTTCAATTCAAAAGAATGCAGTTTTCTGTGAAATTGTGTATTCCATTGACCACCAACACAAGCCAAGGTTAGTCAATGGGTAAAGATTTATGCCAAAGAAATGATCTTTGGCACGAGTGTTTTACTCATGGCCAATTGTATCTAGCATATTCAAGAGTATGGAAGTCCAAAACATTAAGAATATTAGTTCTTGGTTTTAAAAAAATGTAATTAATTACATAGTACTTATGAAATGTGATTAACCATCGATATTATAACTGAGGCCCATTGTCTTAAGAAATTGCAGAACAGCTAGTCAGGTAATAAAAGGCTAAAGTATTGCCAATAAGCTATTAAAGGCCCCTTGATTTTGTTAACTTTTAATATCATTGATGTATTGCATGTGATTATCTTGGGTTTGCTATTCATTCAAATACCTTTATGCACAAGAGTGTAAAACCACAGATGTAATGTAACTGATGGTGGTATTGTGAAACAATTTTGTTTGAATAAAACACTTTAGAATAAAATGCCAGCAGGTATATAATTAATTGTCCCAGATCCAACAAAGAAAGGTTTGCATTACTTAAGATGTAAAAGCTAGAAAATGCAAAATTAGCTGCACAAGCACTATTATAAAGTAATTTTTTTTTTTTTTTTTTTTTGCAAATACAAATCCTAGTGAGAGCTGCCACTTGGGTAGTTTTATGACTTTTGTTCCAGATTTTTTTTTTTTTTTACTTAGTGTTTTATACATTTTGTATAGTATTGCAGGTGTAAAATAAGTACTGTGCAAAACAAAGTGCAATGATTTGGAATAGTGGAACAGTGCAGGTGCAGAAAACATACAATTTCCAGACTTTAAACCTACCGCTAACGTTTTATATGATAGTCATTTTCAGAATGCAATTGAGCTGATTCTGAATGTGCAGTTTATATAACTGAAGTACATTTTTCTGTGTACTGATTACCCAAATAATAATAATAGGGACATTAACCTGCTGGTAAATGGCCTGTTTATCATATTGTCAGTTTCCTTCCATATTTCTTCCAAAACAAGCAAATGTCACCATAATTGTATGTGTGTGAAACATCCAGAACAATTTGATCTGCTTAGCAAAGCACTCAGGCGTGTACGGTGTTCAAAGGATATGGTCAGCATAAGCATGTTGACCTGTACTGTTTTTCTTATGTGCTATTTTAATGTAGGAATGTTATGGAGTGTTAAAGGTAATATGTTTTTGTAAGTGCTGTGTAATATTATTTAAAGCATTTTCCTTTTGCAAGTCATTTTTTTTAATCACACACTAATCCATTTACCAAGCATTCTTTTTTTAGTTTCAATTCATTTTTACACTCTTCCTTACCTTGTCCTTAAGTACTGTCCCATCCAATTTACTGCACTGTTTACATTTTCTTTTATGTTCATTCAATGTATTGTTTGATTCATCTTCTATAATAATCTTGCTAATTGATTTGTAATGAGCATTGTGATTGTGCTGACTATGAAAGACTATGCAGTACTGGACTGATTAATAGAAGGTGTCGTAAACCTGAAATAAGGTTTAGCAGTTACTGCAGAAGAATTTAATATAAAACATAGTAAATGTTAAGAAAACACCTATAACTGTGAGTTGATTTTTATTTGGAAAAACACAATGCTAACAAATTTAAAAATGGTCCACTTGCTTATGCTGCTGGCGCTGCATAAACTCTCAGAGAATCACTACCTTCATTCTAATCTAAACACAGTTGAGTAACATACTCTAAAGGGAATTTAACATGCTATACAGATTCATTGCCTCATGATATTAGTGCATTTAGTGTTCATGCTGTCATGCTTAACAAGAAAAGCCTGGAGGGGGGAGGGTGCATATGTTGCTCTGCCTTCCTCTCAAGATCACAGCTGGCTTAAACTAGATTTCTACATAGTTGTGCAGAAGACTTTCAAATCCTTCTCGTCCCTGGATGGGCTTCATCCAGTTTTCAGTGGCTGAAATAAATAATTGATTCATTAGTAAAGGTGGACTTCAGCACCACATTGCTTCTCTCATTCTCTGTGTTTTATTGTGCTTTAAGAAGAAAAATATGCATTCTTTAATGTAAAAGAAAAAAGACTTGTATAAAGGGAAGCTGTGATTTTTTTTTTTTTTTTTTTTTAAGCTGTAAAATCTTGTAGGTCAATATTTTATTATGTGGAATGAAATTGGAAAATCCAATCTTGTTGAAAAAATTTTCTAATCTTAAATTGTGTGGCAGGTAAAGCATAAATAAATGCAAAAATATAAAATCATCACGGGAAAAAACAAAGTCTTATGGAGCAATCAAATTTGGTAAATCCATTTAAGTTTTGACACAATGACCCATGACAACATTTTTGCTTGTATATGTTAATAATATAACAAGTATATACTGTATAGTATGCAGTATCAATGCCTTCAACTCTGTCTTTCTTGATTTAGCATTAGTGATAGAATTTACTTCCTAGTGACAATTTTGATTAGAGGGCTTTTGGGAGTGCTGGGGAGATGCCTTAGGGTACTCATTTATAAAACTTTGCATGGCTTCAAGCATGAAAATATGTCTACACTGTAAAAACTGGAAAATGCATATGCTAAAACATCCCTGATTTATAAACACGGGTGTATCCACATTTCTCTGTACTAACCCATACTTTCTCTGCTGTTCTTTTTCCGGTTTTCTGTGTTGGCAATGTGTGCCACCACTTGATCAAGGCACCATGCAGTCCTTACATTGATGGATCTAATGCCAGATGTCCACATGATCATCCTCATCTAATTCTTCCATGTGAAGGCTGAAAACCATGAGGACTCACTGAGATAACTGATGTTAAGTAGAATTCCCAGTGGGGGCTGGGCAGTCTTGTGGCCTGAAACCCCTGCAGATTTTGTTTTTTTTCCTCCAGCCCCCTCTGGAGTTTTTGTTTTTTCTGTCCTCCTAGCCATCGGACCTTATTTTATTTTTTGTTACTTAGTATTACCTAATCTTCTTATTTTTAGATTTTACTTTTTTATTTCTTCATCTTGTAAAGCACTTTGAGCTACATCATTTGTATGAAAATGTGCTGTATAAATACATGTTGTTGTTGTAATTTACCATTATAAATCACAACCATCTTGTAAATGTGCATATGTGAATGCACCTCAAACCCCGCCTAATTGCCTACCTGAAACAAACAAATATGGATCATTCTAATCAACAACATACACATACAATCATTGGCTGGTAGAGCAGGCTCTCTCCTGATGCATCAAGATCCCACTACCTGCATTCTAGAGTATCTGGCTGCATTCCTTCACTAAGCATGCAAGATTTGGGGATCAGGGAAAGCAATAGGTTGCTACTGTCTTAGCGGGTAGCTGCTGTTACCTTGTACATATTATGGCAAGGCAGCCACCATATATAGTACCACCACATCTGCCTAAGCTTCTTTGCCTCAAAATAAATGAGTGTATTTTAATTTGACAAAAACATGTTAAATTTTGTGTATGTACACCCACACCATATGAAAACTGAATGTGGCGCCTTGGCTAATGGCTTCCAGTACAGCAGGCATGATGGAGTGAAGCATGGCGGAGATATTCCTGACCTGTTGGCTACTTCTCTGAGAAGTGACAAGAGGTACCTGATATAAACTGACAAAAACAAAATACTTTAGGGCAAATACGGAGGATGGGTCATCTTAAAATACAGTCTGTACATCATAATTATCTCTTTGTGATATAATTATCACAGTGATATGAATTATTATGCATGCAAGGCATCATTTATCTGGTTTGGTTGCATTTTCCTACTTGATCAAGGCTGTTGTCATTTCCTAGTTTCTCAGAAATGTTGCATACAGATGGGTCAGATTTGCACATTGTCCTGTCAGAGTTTCATTTATAAATCCCAAGTTTTATATGGAAAACTATGTATAAACATGTCAACCCTCTTTTTGTGTGTATACAAGATTTATAAAAGGTGTAGATGTTATGATTTCTATTTTTTTCAGTCTTTCGTTAATTCTGAAATGGTTGCAGCCATGTTGTTTATTTTGCTGGGCTGATTACTGTTCATATGATTAGGGCACCTTATGATATCACTTCTTGCCTATTGTGGCTAAAGTAACTGGCAAGATAGCTGTCAACAGATTTAAAAGATCACAAGATTTACAGAGCCTAAAGGAGAAAATAAACACAAGAATAGGTTAAATGCACAGAACTGGGTCTGATAGAATCTAAAGGACCAGTCTCGCTGCATGAGTTTTTCAGAGATTTTTCAGAAGCAGACTTCATTTACATAATATTAGAGAGCTGGAAGTAGTCATGTGTGCTCTTGGGACCTCAATTTATATAGCTGGACATGCCCAGCAACTTGGTCCAACCAGTCTGTCTCTTGCTCCATCAAAATCAAACTGGTTTGGTTTTGCCTCAATTCATAGGGTTTGGCTATGTGCGTGCGTGCGTGTGCATGTGTGTGTGTGTGTGTGTGTGTGTGTGCGCGCGCGCAAGAGTTAAACAAAGAGACCTGAACCATAAGTACAATACCTGTAATGTAGGCTTGAGAAATAAGGACTTGCAAACAGAAGAGACGCTCATCTGTCTGATGCTTTGTGTTTTGCGTACCATGATAAAATAGAAAAAAGAAAAGAAAAAAAAAGTCTTAGATTTGTGGTACAACTCATGTACCTGAAAAGAAGTTCTACAGTATCAACTCTTTTGGGAAGAATGTTACTGGCTGTCAGAAAAAGGAGCAAGGTCCTAATACTTTAGAAATATGAAACTGTGCTGTAAAGTTATGTAATTTGTCATGTCTTGCGATGTCTAGTCATGTAATCTGACATTCTCGGGCAACGAGATCAGCAACTGAGTCAAGTTCGAGTTCCCTTTGTACTAGTTCTTTAATGTGCCACCAGATTTAACCTAAATGAAAAATTGAGAGTCAAAGTCAAGGAAACAAAAAAGAGTGCCTAAAATTTCAAAAGCACCCTTTTCTGAAAACTAAAAATTTGTTCAATGTTTGTTTTGGAAATAAATCCAAAACTTTGGACACCTCCGGTTTAATTGTCAAGAGCAAGTGACATCACTTACCTAGCCTCTGGTGTGGTAATTACAAAAAAAAAAAAAACTGCATAGAGTAGCTATGGGACTTAAGATGCAGGCACTCACTGGATTGTGTGTGGTTGTGTGGTCGGTTGGCACAGCTGTGCTTCCAGGTGGTTTGGTGTTGAACTAGGTGTAGAAGTGTTAGGGATGCTGTGTGGATCTATTTCACATGTTCATTATCACACATTCTGTAATACTGACTTTTTTTACTTTGTTAAATAAACAATTAAGCACAAAAAAGTAGCTATGCAATGTCTGAAACTAAACATCCATCCATTGTCCAACCCGCTGAATCCAAACACAGGGTCACGGGGGTCTGCTGGAGCCAATCCCAGCCAACACAGGGCACAAGGCAGGAACCAATCCCGGGCAGGGTGCCAACCCACCGCAGGACACACACAAACACACCCACACACCAAGCACACACTAGGGCCAATTTAGAATCGCCAATCCACCTAACCTGCATGTCTTTGGACTATGGGAGGAAACCGGAGCGCCCGGAGGAAACCCACGCAGACACTGGGAGAACATGCAAACTCCATGCAGGGAGGACCTGGGAAGTGAACCCTGGTCCCCAGGTCTCCCAACTGCGAGGCAGCAGCGCAACCCACTGCGCCCCCATGCCGCCCTCCATCCATTATCCAACCTGCTATATCCTAACTACAGGGTCACGGGGGGTCTGTGGGAGGAAACAGTTTTGTTAAAATATAATAATTAATTAAAAATACACCCAGTAGTTCATGAAATTGTTGTTTAAGATAACTCTGTAGAACATCAGATATCCAAGCATCCAGTTTATGAAAAACAAATTTATAATTTATTATTTTCTTTTTTCAGATCTTTTACTTTAAAGAACCATTATCTTGCTAATTTTAAAACATTTCCACAACTGCTTCATTTGGTGTGTTTTTTTTCAAACTTTGGTTCAGTTTCCCCTAAAGTTTGGTTTATTTTGGTCAATGTGTACATGCCAGTCACTCTTTGGTGCAGGCCAAAACAACTGTACCCAGACCTTTTGGAAAGGGTGGTCTCAGTGCGGTACTGAGCAAACCCTGGAGCGGTTCGCATAAGGTTATGAATGCGATCTGACAGGGGATCAACCTAACTACATGAAATACAGCATATTATGGGTGAAATTGAGCATGCTGGGCTGTGGTAATCATGCTAAGCTTCTGCTGTTGGTGATTAGAGAATCTTATTTATAGCATAGTATGTTAAGGGTTAACATAGAACATTAAAAATAATAGAAAGGTAAAAGTAAATACACACATAGCTACAAATGTTACACAACTCACATAAACAACTCCCACAATTACCAGTCAATCAGCGCAAGTCTAACACCTGCTTTTTACCTGATACATGCCCATTGCACAAGTAATTGTACAGCAGTTAAAAAACAGAAGTAATTTAAAAAGAATGTGTAAATTCACTTGTGATCGGAACAATCAAAATACATACAGTGTTGGAGAGAAATGAACAGTGATTCTTGTGAGACCAAGGATCAAACAACCTTAACTATACACCAGTAGTGATATGTGTAGGTAGGACACCTTCTCAATGTGATCACTTTTTCGGAGTGATGTGGATATAGAGGTATACTAACTTTGACATATGTAACAAATGTTGAACATTCCAGAATGAACATTATTAACAACTAATTACAGGAGTAATGACAGAAGACCGGTCATTTGAGACAGCCTAGGTTACTTTCATATGGTAGTTATCAAGTAGTCTTCCTGTTGTTCAATAACAGGTGTTTTGCTCATAGTTATGTTTTGGTAAATAAACCAAATAATTACAAAAAGTGCAGCAGTGTGCAAACACAACTGTTGTCGACCATTCGTGATATTTTTCCCAGGAAAAAAAGTTTCCGCACAACAAAAAGTCCATGCCATGCCCACAGACACAAATCTAATCCAACTAGAAACTGAAACAAAGTAATGAATCATCTTCTTATTTAGTCAAAGCAAATGGACGAGTGTTAACGCACCTTTAGATCTGCCTGATTTTTAAGACTTCCATTGAATTTTGACTGACTTTTGGCTTTTGCCTAATATATTGTTGCCCGTTTCTTTAAACTAATTTTCATCCTCGGTTGTCTAATTTGGGTCTCTGGAGTCTTCTCTCTCTATAATAATAAAAAAAATAATCCTGGGACAAGACTTTTTAGCCTGGGACGAGATGTGACTTTTTCAGAGAGATACTTTCATGTCCCGCGAGACGAGACTTTGTGCCAAGAGATTTAACCACGCCTGGGGCTGAAAATAAAAGACAGAGTACATGACAAAATAGAACGTCGTAAAGAGGTTCAAAAATGTTGGCACGATACACATGCAGAGCAGGTTGGAGATAATGAAAGTACTAAAATTCGAAAGTTTCAAAAAAATGATAGTAAAGATTGCATTAACGCAAAAAAACCCAGAAATTATTACTCGGTGAAATAACAGAACAGTGAAAGGAGATCGACTATATATTTTCGGATTTAAACTTTAAGTCGGAGACTTGTAGATTGTCTAATTCATGTTGCCATCAGGGAAAAGTAGTGTTTCTTCCCGATGAAGAGGCGTATCCGCGAGAATTAAAAGATTTGTTGATTGATGAAAGTATAATCCACATATGCAAGCGGCACAGATACGAAGTGACTGTCGCGTACTGCAGGCTCGGGGTTGGTTTTGGTTTGGTTGGCAAGTGAAATGAGAAGGGGGCAATGCCCCCTAGTTTATATATAAATATAAAATATTGAACATTCCTAAAGCATAGTAGTTCCTGTTTACTAGATAGATAGATAGATACTTTATTAATCCCAATGGGAAATTCTAATCATGATGTTAATGCTCACAAAACTATTCTGTTAATGTATGACATCAAGGTTATACATAAAGTTAGCAATAAAGAAGCAAATGACATGGCATTGCATGGATTAAAGCATACATAAACTTGAGCTTGATTCACAGCCTTCTCAGAGTCTGTGTGACATTTAATGTTGTTCTTCTTGTGTTAATGTGTGTTTCCTTCTAATATAGTGATTACCTGTAAAGAAGTGCATGTTAGGCTGACACATAACATTAAATTGATCCAATGCAAATGAGAATGTGCCTTACAATGTTCTGGTTTTGTTATTTTTATTACTTGTTGTTATTTGACGTCTTTATCCAAGGTGATTTTCAACATCTGAGATACAATTGGTTACTTTTTTTTTTTTCCTTCTTCAACTGGAGCACACACAGGTGAAGTGACTTGCTCATACAGTGTTAGTAGAAAGATTTGAAACCATAACCTCTGGGTTTCAAGTCCAAAGCCTAAGCCACTACACTGTTTCATGGCTTGTGCTGAATGATACAAGCAATGGGCTCTGGCTCTCTGAAACAATGAAATGGACCAAAATAGGCTTAGGAAATGGATGGAGGGTTTCAAAACCTCATGAAGGTAGAACTCTTAGTAATAGCCCAAAGGTATGTTTCACTATTTTCAGAGACATGCAGCATGTGTCTATTGTACTGAGAAATATTATAGACTTGTTTCATTGAGATATTGTTAATTTTTTTTTCCTTTGATACAAAAGGTTATGGGAAGTAGTTATCATTCACATTTTGAATACGACTAGTATAAATTGGTGCATCCCCATTTGGACTTCAGACACTTCTACTTCTGAAAAACAGGGTAAGCATTGCAGACAATTTCATGTTTTTGGCATGGTGAAATAAGGAAAATTTATCCTATATGGTTATTAACACCATTTTTACATAAACAAAACACTTTGCTGTTGTATTTAAACATTTAAATGGAGAAAGATTTGTTGTCAGTTAAATAAACTTAAGTAATGTGTTAATGTGACTCGGGTGATGCGGCAGTCCTTCTCCTCCTTGACCTGTCTGCTGCCTTTGACACTATTGACCATGAGATATTGCGGCTTGAACATCTTGTTGGGTTTAAAGGGGCTGCTCTTAACTGGTTCAGGTCATATTTAACTGGCAGACCCTTTTCAATTACTTTTAATTCCTCTTCTTCATCTACTGCTCCTCTTAAATATGGTGTTCCTCAGGGATCCATTTTGGGTCCTATTTTATTGTCCATATACCTTCACCCTATTGGAGCGATTTTTATGAAATTTAACATTTTTTTTTCACTGCTATGCTGATGATAACTCAGCTTTATATTCCTATCTGCAACTCTACAACAAATCAACTCCACAGCTGTCTGTCTGAACTAAGATCCTGGATGGCTAATAATTTTCTTGATCTAAATCAAAATAAAATGGAGGTGCTTATAGTGGGTCCATCAGCTAAAGCCCAAATTGGTCTTGGACTTCTCGGATCTTTCTGTCTTTTTCCAAACCTCAAGTCCGCAATCTTGATGTTACCTTTGATAGTAACCTCTCTTTTGAGAAACAAGTAAATTCTGTAACCAAGAGTTGCTTTTTCCAACTTCGTCTATTAGGTAAGATAAAGCCTTTTTTTATCTTCTAGGGATCTTGAGGTAGCTACTCGTGCGTTTTATTTTTTCTCACCTCGATTACTGTAACTCGCTGTATTCTGGGATTAACAAATTCCTGATACACAGGTTACAGTTGGTCCAAAATGCTGCCGCTCGCTTTCTGGTTGGGGCAAGAAAGTATGACTCTGTTTCTTCTATTTTAGGTTCTTTACACTGGCTGCCTGTCAGTTTTCGAATTGATTTTAAAATCTTGCTGCTAGTTTTTAAATCTTTACATGGGCTTGCTCCTACCTATTTATCTGAACTGTGTGTTTTACATCAGCCATCTAGAGTGCTTAGATCTTCTGGTCAGCTGTCTCTGGTTGTCCCTCGTACCAAGTGTAAAACCAAGGGGGACAGAGCTTTTGCAGCTGCTGCGCCTCGCATGTGGAACTCTTTACCTCATCATATAAAGGAGTCGTCTACAATTGAATTGTTTAAAACGAGATTAAAGTTTCATTTCTGTTCACTTGCATTCCGTGACCTTCAGTAATACGGATGGTTTCCTCTTTGTGATTATATAACATTACTTCTATTTATTATGTGTTTTATTTTTTTGTTCATATATTTTATTTCTATTTGTTTTATGTTAATTGTTTTGTTTTTCTTTTATTCTATTCTTGTAAAGCACTTTGGCCACAGCATTACTATGTTGTTTTAAATGTGCTATATAAATAGACATTGACATAATGCTTTTTTTTTTTTGTTTTAATTAGTTCCTAGTTTATCATTAACTTGTTGATTCAGTCACACCATACTTTAACATGATTTTCTTTGCTTAATTCAGTTAAACGTACACTGTGATGAACATGCACCCTATACAGGGTTTCTTCTTGCCTTGGGGGCGATGTTGCTGGGATTGGAAAGGGTGGCTGGAGAAGGCAGTTACATCTCAAAGAAAAGCATGCTACAATAATTATCGACTTAAATTGGTCTAGTTTGAGAGAGAGTGATGGACAGGAGTTCCCTTAGTGATGGTGGTGGCCAGTGTAGGGTCTGGCTCACCTCAACCCTACAATGAAACAACCAGGTTAAGTAAATAGGATGAGTGCAGTAGTATATCAACTGTGTCATTTCCATTTTAGTGTAACTTATTATATGCTTATAGATATATCAAATAGTGAATACATTTTTATATAATGCCTTTTCATCACTAAATTGCAGAGGTTTCAGACAAGAAATATGAGGAAACTACTGTAGATTACAAATTATCCATTATAAAACAACAAGTTAAAAAGTAAGTCATTTAAAAGGTTGACAGACTGATACTATCTGAAAAGCAGTCTTACTGTCTGGAAATGATTGTGTGACAATAGGGTTTGGATAGGGTGGGGTGCAACTTGTTTAATTGAATGGGTAATTTCAGTTAAAATGAAAGCCAGAGACAGTGATTTTTGAGGAGGGGAATTTAAGACCACTGGTGAGGAAACAAGCCTAGACTAGTCTTCAGCTGCTTTACAATTAATATACTTGTGAAAGACAAAATTAGGAAAACCCACTATGAGATGGAGAGTATAACATTTTCTGTTTACTTTTTCTCTTTGCACTGATGTGCAAGTACATTAAATTTTATGTTCAGCACATTTAATAGAGGGTCTGCTGTACATGATTGTAAATATGGAAAAAAAAAACACTATGCCCATAGAGTAGAATAAAGAGATCACTCGTGTTACATACTTACAGCATGAAACTCTTAACTGGCAGCTGGTATGCATTTCTGGAGATTAAATCCATGCCAAAACACTAAAAAACAGGCCAGGCCAGTTTAACTCTAAGAGGATGGAAATGACACAATCTTGCTTCCAAGTTATAATTTTAAAGGTCTCGCATGAATTGCACACGAGAGCATACAAGGAGCAGGAATGCAGAGCCTTTTAAAAGCACATGTCAGCAATTATAACAGGAATGTTTTGCTCAAGTGCTCCTCATGAAACCAGAGGTTTCTTGGTTTACGTGCAGACTTTAAAATATTCATTTTTTTTATTCTTCTTTGGAAATGATTTCCGAAACTGTATAATTTACATTACAAATCCCCTGTTAAATACATTTTTTTTGTTCTCAAACTGTTGGACAATGAAAACACATCTCTCACAACCTGTGACCTATTGGAGTGTTTCAGGAGGTTGGACATGCACTTTTGTTTTGACTCCTAGCCATTATTGCATCTGTATTCTTTTAGTTAACCAGAGCAGACTTAATCTGTGACCTTTTATCTGCAAAGGCCATCAGCTTTTTTGATTTTGGTAAGGCTGCTTTAGAGGGTGCCACATGTTACTGGGAAAAACCTAAACCCTTGTCTCTGTAATTAAGGTCTAGACTTGTTTTAATCTTTGATCTGAAAAAAAAAATAAACGATAGATATTACACAGTGATCATTTGGCAACGATAATCCTAGTACAATTGAATTTAAATAACAGAGAATGTCTTACAATTAGGGTTATGATAAGTCCTGTCATAATTAAATATATTATGTTAACAGATGCTTTGTATCTAGGTGTACTGTGCATTTTATTACAGTATATGCTAAGCAACTATTGCAGAGAGTACTTTAATAAAGATCAGGTGACAAGTTTTGGTCACATATTGTTCCCAGAACTACTTGTTTATGGTGTTATTTACATGCAGATGGAAGTTACAGGTATCCGATTTGCTTGTCACCTCACCTAACTCCCATTCCCAGTGGTGGAGACCTGCTGATATGGAGAAACTATTCACAGCCAATGTACCTATTTGTTCCTCCAGGCGAGGATATTTGTCAGCTGAATGCAACTGAAGTCAGGTTACCATTTTCTCATTTTCCCACGTTACTATAGTTTGTCGAATGCTAGGGCTTTTTTCTTCCTCATAATTGCACCATTGGGTCTCAGATGTTAAGTGCTTGAGAAAAGGCATATTTGTAAGGTTCGTGAAATTGAAAGACTGCTGAAATTATTTTTGCAAAGAAATATATGTAAGTATAAATCATGAAATCAACCACAAGGCTGCAGGTTCAACTACCACCACTTTTTCTTTCTTGCTCTATGCGTGCCTGGAAATAATGCCGTAGTGCTCTAAAATTGAAATCTATTAGTAGCTACAGGGTGATTTAAAATTGTCTCTGAAGAGGCACATTTGATCTTGGATATGTTTGCCATTTTTTTTTTTTTTTTTTAAGAGCAAACCTGCTCACTGAATTGCTCTTTATTTGCAAGCACTCTGCCCACTCTTGAATAGTAGAGAGTTGCTGGCATTTTAGACAAAAGGCAAGTTTGTGTGTGTGTGTGTTTTTTTTTTTTTTTTTTTTGGTGGGGGATGGAATGCAACAACTTAACTCACTTGTTTGCTAATGTTGACATGCTTAGCAGAAGATGAAGGACTTGTGAATGTTTCTCGATGGAAAAAGTAATAATGTTGAATAGTAAAATGAAAAGAAGAAAATTGTGCGTTTTGAATGGAAAGTTGGCTAGAAAATAAATACAACCTCATGCCATCTAGTTTTATGTACAGTACGTTTTTATCATTAAATTAGACCTTCTTTTCTCATTTTCTTCTTTAACACTTCTTTTTTTTATTGCTGTGCTTTCTACAGACTCAGTTTGTGTAAAGCATTTTTCCTCCAATTAAACATAACCAGACAGCTCACTGAGACTCTGGCATTTCATTATTTCTTTAAATGTATCCTCTGAATAAATAATACATCAGTAGCACGATAAAATGAAACCAGCAAGAAGGATTTAACTTCCTCTTGCTTGGATACTTTCAGAAGTTATTTGGAAAAACACTGATAACCAAAGCTATTATGTAATTATACCCATCCATAGAATTTCCTGAGGCAACTGAAGTCACCCACCACATTGATGTGAACTCGTTTTTTTCATTACTAGAAAAACAAATTAAAAAGCGCAATTAAGTTTCTTTTTTACTTTGCCCTGGGTCATTACTCTGCAAAATAGTAATGTATTATAAGAATGAATATAATACACATTATAACATGATAGGTAATGATTTCTGTAAAGAAAATAAGGTTATATTTTTATAGGTTATTCTGTAACATTTAGTTATTTTTGTAAGGAACTGATAATTAAATGATAGCCACAAGTCAAGACCACAACCTACTGAAAAAAACACTAAGTCAAGTGAAGACAGAAAGAGATGCTGCTGAATTTATAACTCCTACAATTGTAAACTAAGCTGAGGAACTTGGGTTTCACATGATTTTAAACTCATTTTTGAAAGAGAAAATGTTTGGAAAGATTCAAATATATTAAGACTGTCGTTGGGTTAGATGACAGACCGTAAACTGTAGATTAAATGGTAAAGTGATATATAGTCTGGTTCACACAGCCTTCTAATTTTTTTTATTTTTGCTTAGGGATGTGCACAGGAACTGCCATGTAAATTATATGAGGTGGAATATACTATAATAAATGTATAATCCAAATTAAAGTAAGGAAGCTCTATTTATAGATTAAGACAAACCGATCACACTAGAATTAAAATTTTAAAAAATTTAAAGATAAACAACATAATATGGCTTAGACATTTTGGTCCTCTTTTTAATTTGGAAACTAAGTGATACCTCTTTTGCATAATGACCTTTACATGTGTATTTATATTCCATATATTGCAATTATAAATAGACCTACATTTCAAGTAGAGTTTACAAGAAACTTTATAAAGATAATAACAAGGTTAGAAAACATGATAGATGAATAAATATGAATTCATTACAAGACTGTTATTGAAGGTTCAATCAGAAAAGTCAACCCGTTGCTGGAATTCATGTGGACGACAAAGCAAAAGAGGGCAGTTTTACGTGGCAGCAGTGATCCTGCTGTATTGGTTTAGTTAGTTCTCTCCTTATCTCGGCCTTCTTGATTTTCCATTTTTTTCAGTTAATTTTGCCTTGGTTATACTTTACTGCAATAAGACAGAATACACACATTAGATTTCGGCTATGGATGAAAATGGGAGGGAATTAATTTACTTAATTATACAAATATACTGTAAATTTGGATGTTAATTTATACAAAAAAAAACGAAAGCAAATGTTGTGACAATATTTTGCCTTGTACTTCTACTGGAATATACTCCTTTGTATTGCCATGATTTTTCCAATGACATTTTACTAGCTGTAATGATTTTTTTTTTTTTTTCCTGCAGGCAGTAATCTTGTAGAATAGGACACATTCCAAGCAACAGTCCTTGCTCATAACACTCCTAATTTTGCTACTTGTAAGCAATGGGAGCCTTTCAAGCCTTATACTTTCATTGCTGTGACACTTTAAGCTGTAGGCTGCCATTCATATTTTGGAGGTAAACAGGTTCCATGTGCCTGTGCCCGCTTGTGAAAGTGCATGCATCCTCTGGGGGGAAGGGATAATTTCCATAGATGTCTGTAGAGTTACCCTGCGTGAAATTATACTGCAGAGCAAACTCTTTCATGTAACTCTTACAAAATAAAAAGGAAACCATGCTGGTTGTTGTGATGCACCAAGACTCTCATTCAGCAACAATATGCTTTACACTTCACTCTTCATTTAAAAATTATCATTGATTAGGAAGTTATTTACTCAGAAGGCAAGATATGTTGATAGCAATTTACATACTCATAGTTCAAAAGGAAGAATTTCAACAGCGAGTTTGAAATAAACTAGAATATAATCATTGCCTGGTTTTAAGTAATAACTTTCGGTATATATTAAAATCACAATATTAGAACTATAATTTAAAATGTCAAATACAGTATCTTAATAGTGCCTTATGCAACTATTATCTGAAATTCTCAAGTATTGGCTATAATTGTTTCATCGAATAGGAGGACTTCCAGCAAGAACACTTGAGAAACTGAACTTTGTGTGCACTATATCTGTTTTAAAACATTGGTCATAAAAAATTCAACCTGCTGATGCCAATAGTAAGCTCGATATACAGTATCATGCACATCTACTTTATATCTTACCTATGTACTGTAAACCTTATATTTGCCAAGACAATGTATGTGAATTAGCACACAGTAGAGGAAACCTCCTAAAAGCAGTGGTTGTGTATTAAAAACAAGCAAACAAAATTAAAAAGTGAAATATTTATGGGAGATTTAACAACAAATTTTATTTTCATGCTGTATTATAATTTTTTTAAGTGAGATTGAAGAAAAGATTCTTTCCTGATACTGTAATGTTATAATTAGGGCACATTCAGGTCAGGTGACTTCCTCATGGTCATTCTGAATTTTTAATAATAGTGAACGAAGCAGTATTTGTGTGGTTTACAGTCAAACACCTTGACCACATTAAAACTTAAATTTTCCGTTCTTTTGCAAACTTAGTGAAGGAAGATCATTGGTCTCCACATGTTGTCTGCTGAGAATAGTAAAAAGGTAATGTTCATGAAAAATGATTTTAGAAATTCTTGAGTAGAAAACTGGAACATAAAGTGTTTTATCAGAGCAAATTAATAAGAATTTGTCAGTTTCACTTGCCTCAATAAAAATTACTTTTGTGTGTATATGGTTAGGTGAACATGACATAATATGGTTGTTGTATTATAAATGATGATGTATTAGTGCATATTTAAAAGCAAATGCTATTGCAAAATCTTCATGTTGCTGAAAAAACTGTTAAACATAAAATAACAAGCAAAATAAATAAATCACCCATCCATCCATCCATCCATCCATTATCCAACCCACTATATCCTAACTACAGGGTCACGGGGGTGTGCTGGAGCCAATCCCAGCCAACACAGGGCTCAAGGCAGGAAACAAACCCTGGGCAGGGCACCAGCCCACCGTAGGGCACACACACACACACGCACACACTAGGGACAATTTAGAATCGCCAATGCGCCTAACCTGCATGTCTTTGGACTATGGGAGGAAACCGGAGTACCCGGAGGAAACCCACGCAGACACGGAGAGAACATGCAAACTCCACGTAGGGAGGACCCGGGAAGCAAACCTTTTAGGGATACAGTAAATCTGAGTTAATCCAGGCAGCACCAAGACACAAGGCAAAAGAGCTGTCATGAACAACATACCAGTCTGTTGTTTAGCAAACTCATGCACATACTTGCATTCATTTACCCAAGACCAATTTAGAAATGCCAAACAAGCTAATATGCACATCTTTGAGGTGTGGGAAGAAAACCAAAGTGCCTGAAAAAGAGCAGAGACAGAGAATGTGGAAGTTCACCAGGCACTGACCAGGCTTCATTTTCCTGCATTAACCACTGCACTACTGTGCTCAGCAAAAGAATGAACTTTACATTTAGCAATCATATCAGGTTTCCTATCCTTTTAAGAATAACTTATTTATATTTTGTTTCAAGTTTTCTTATCTGAGAAAAAAGAACATCATTATGATTATGGGACCCAATACACAATAACTTTTTTTGGTGAAAATGTTATCAACATTTGGATTTCGAGACCTGTGTTTTGTTGCACAACCCTGCAGCTCTAGGTGAAAACTGCAAATTGCAAATACGTTAGCCACCTAAAAAAAATAAAATGGTACTGGAAATACTAAATTTAAGCAATACTGAAACAAAGGGCATTATTGTTACTCTCTCAAACAAGTTATCAAGTTCTCCACATAAAAGGAAAAGAAAAAATGCATTTTTGTGATTAATGTATCAAAACATGACTTTTTTTCTGTTGATAATAAGCCTTTTTGAGTTACACTTAACTGCTCATTAAAGACAATGACACTGCGTTTTTCTTAATGCTGATATCCTCTGTTAAATGGCAGGCTGGGCACTTGGTGGGGGATGGGGTGGGGAGTGCATATTTTTGCACAATGCAAACAAAAGCTTCTCTGTGTCTTAGACATCATTGAAATATGCACTCACTGAATTCTAGTTAATAGAAAAGAAATCCTGTGGCTCCCAAAAGAGCTGATAAATACATTCTCCAATAATAAAAGAATAAAATGTCTCCATAGGAAAAAAAAATGGAGAAGGCGGTGTTAGTTTAACTCCTTTCTGCAAAAGAGTAGATTGTACACAAGTCTCGGTCTGACTTTTTGAATAGGAATTGTGCGATGCTTTAATCGGAATGAGCTGGTGTGGAGACTCACTACTTTGACACAGAGAAGGAGAGAGAGAGAGAGAGTTTAATGGGCTTTTGTTTTACAGGACTGTTCGCTGAAAAGAGCTGGTCAGCTGCCAGAACATGTTTGGGATGACAAATTGCTCACATTGAAATGTTTAGAGAGAAAACATCACTTTGTTTATGATAGAGCTGTTTGGTGGATGTCTGTGTCATGGCTAGCCTGCCTAATGTTGCTACATTATTCTTCACTAAAATCTCCAAAGAACAAATTAAATGGGGTTTTGGTAAAGGTGGGGTGGGGTGGGGTGAATGTGGAGTTAATGCACATATCTCTTCTTGGCAACAAAAACAATGAATGTCTTTTAATCGCCTCTTCTACCTATAATCTTAAATCTCTGCTTGTTTTACTGCTGCAGTGATATACAGTAGATGGAATACTCCCATTTACAAATTCATAATTCTTTTCAGCTTTATTATTTTGGAATCGAGATCCATGCAAGAGGAGTTCAGACCAAAACGCAAATGTGTTTCCTGAAGGAATTAGCGTAACACTGCATAAATTACTGGATTAATTTACTTATATAAATCCCCTGGGAGAAACAAGGGGCATTTCCAAGTGGCTTTCATTGTACGGATAATAGGGCAGTCTGTCCAGAGTGTTTGAAATGTAGGTGTCTTATAGTATCAGGTTGACTTATGTCTGTGTGTGTGTGTCTTGGAAAACTTATTTACAGTCTTTCCCACAGTGTGGGCTGTTAAGTCAAGCACCACTGAAGGTGTTATTTGAGTTGTGCTGATAACTAATTTAGGGAGGAGCCTGATGTCTTTGGAGCGGTTTATCTCACAGCTGGGTCAATAGTACTCTATCTGACAGTAATAGCTTAAAAAGAGGTGATAGCATATTTAACCACTCACAACAAACTAAGACCCCTGGGCTAGTATTATATAGTCAGCATAATCAGTAATATAGTACCTTCCATGAGAAAACAATACATTCATCCAGTTTCTGACGCTAGTGTTTCCATCAGTGGATCACAGGATGCCAGAATCTATTTTGGCAGAAAGAAACATAAAAGAGGAAGCAGCCCTGAGACCTGTTCCCTGCGGGGGCACACGCAAGTATTATTAGGCAGTTCAGACCCAAGAGATATACTAGAAAATATGACGGTACATGAACACTTTGGGATCTTGAGTATATGTTAACACCACATCTGAAAAGTGGGGCACCGAGCACTTAATTGGTCTAGCAAACTATGGTTGAGCATGAGATGCATCGATGTTGTGTTGAAATTTAAAGAGACTGTGTTGTATAGAAGGAACATTTCTTCAAATATAGCTGAAGGAACATTATAGAAGATAACAAAGAAATACAGAACATTAGATAAATGTTTTGGCACGGTAAGATCTACAAAGTAGATAGTAGTAGTAGTAGTAAAGAGAAATATTTCCTGCTTATAATCAAAGGCAATCAAAAGGAAAGAATAAGCAGGGAACTCGAACAAAAAAAAAATGGTGTAATAAAGTCGTAAAACCCAAAACTGTATTCTATACACTGGTGCCATTTGTATTCTTATGGTCATGTTGGGAAGAAAAGTTGAGGAAGGGAAAGTTAATCTATTCATCACAACAATACATAAATTACTGTTCCACTGTATCCATAGTTTTATAATTGGTGCATTGGCTTCTTGTCAATAGTTCACACTGCCTGCATTATGTTAGTTTTACTTATAACAGATTAAACAGAAATGCATTTTTTTGCATTTCACATTTTTCTGATTGGTATCTTTGGTGGCATAACATTTACATTGCTTGCTTTTTGATATTCTGTTATGTGGAAGGCTCACCTCTCAACTTTTGCTCAAGATGTATATCCTGTTACCTTTTTTTTTTTGGTATAAATATGTTTTATCTAACTGCCTTACCTTAACCTTTCTTATTTCTATTTGTCTGTTTTATTTCATTCTGTCTGTTACCTGTTATTAGATGCAACTGAGAAGGCAAATTTCATGTTTTCCTGTGTAAACATGACTAAATAAAGAAACCTAACCTAACCTAAGTATCCAGTGTGTATTGATAACTGTAGCATGCTACTGTGAGTGCTGTTAAATCTGGTAAATCTCATTCAAAAGTAACATTTGTAAATTAATGAAAATGTACTATAAAATAACTGGATTAAGATGGTTTGATAATGTAATATTTTCTGGTTATGTGAACAATGAATGAATTACAATATTGATTTAACCCTCTTTGCTCTTACCTTTCTAATTGATTTACTCATTATTAGGGAAAACCAGAAAAAAAAAAAATTTTTTTTTTTAAATTTTGCTCTTCCCCTCACCTTTTATCACATCTTACACTGCCCATTTGTAACTATTAAAGTATTAGAAATTAAAAACAGAAAACATCTGTTAGTATAGCTAAATAGTGAATGTTGTAAGAGTAGTAAATGGAGGGTTTGTAACTAAGAGAATGGCATTAGAATAGTCCTGAGTTTACTTGCTGAATATATTTGTATTCCTGAAAGACTTGGTTTGAAGCCTTTACAGATGAACTTCATGATTTGTAGTCTTAAATGAATGGATAAGCTTAAGAGGTCATAAGATTTGAGTCTCCACAATGCAACTTTGCACTAATTTTATAAGAGATTTCCAAAAAATGCAGGTGGTGGTGACTAAACATTTTTGTTTAACAGGACAGTCAAGGCTTTGACCTCTGTGACCCACAACAAAGAAAGCTTAAACTGGGTGTAAAGAAGCAAAAAAATCTCTGCCGTCTCATAAAGCTTAGATTCTAATAAACTGTCACAACATTTTAAATAAGGTAATAAATAAATTGTTCAATGTTAAAAGTTGATGTTTGGATTATTCCAATATAACTGCCACTGGTACTTCAGTCTTCAGCTGGTAGTTGCTTCACATAAGAATAAACTTATTTACGTGATCATATATGATATTTTGTTGCTATAAGGCACTGTTATCAAAGTACACCTGTCGCTCATGAGATGCAGAACATTTGATATAGCATAGCAGGTACTTCAGATCTTACGCTATCTCAAAAGACACAAGTATGGCACAGGTGCACAGCTTTGCTGTTATGTATGGCTACAGGCCAAGAAGTAATAAAATGAGGGTAGCATGTCTGTCATTTATTTTCTAAGAAATAAATGATTTGCTAGAGTTAGATGACCACATCCATTTACCAGTTTTAGCCTCTATTTAACTAACCTCATTTCCATGTATAATTTAAGCACCAGGTTTGGTGTTAAAAATGTTCTCACTTTAAGTATACTCCTCATTTGGCTCTTATTTTGATTCCATGGATGTCACTCATAAACATAAACTGCATATGTGAAAGCCAACTGTTCTAACATTGTGAATTGTTAAACTGCAGAAAGTGTCATTGATCAGCACTTTTTCATAACAACAAAATATAACAGCTATGTATATTGCAGATAGCAACAAATTTAAGATTTATTGGTTAATGAAAAGTCACTAACCTTTTTTTTTTTTTTTTATTCCAAAACTGTAGCTCTTCTCAGAGTGAGCTTTCCAAATTGCATGTAACACGTTCAGTTCAGTACGCTCTTCATTCAGTACCCACTCGAAAAAGCAAGCATTATATATTATGTACAAAATGCTGCATATGTATACAATGTATAATCAGTCACAACTTCATATTTGTTGTATGTACTAAGTATGATGGAATTCTGGCTTGTGGCTGTCTTATTCTAGTACTGTATATCATTTCAAAGTTCTGAATACTTCAGATGAAATATTAGTAAGTAATCAGATGTTCTTACTCTAATAAATAGATCGAAAGTCAGTAATCATCTTGATTCTGAGTTACGTTAAACATCCAGAGCTTACGCTATTCCAGTGATTGTTGAATAAATACATGCAAGTGCAGCACAGTTTTCAGTGGTGACTTGGGAACAGCCACAGTCCACTTTGCAACACAATGAAAGGTCAGATATTTATTAGCAAATATTAATTTTGGCTAAACTATAAACAAATACCAGTCCTTACAATGTCATAGGCTAATTGCATTAATTCATCCTCAGGTTCTTGGATTTGTATTGATGAGCATTGATATGTGTGCCCCTAGATGTGTTGAAAGCTCACTCAGAGATGCTAGGGTGGGCTTTTTTTTTTTTTTTTTTGTTCTTTATTTCGCCTTATACAATTTCTTGTATTAGGAATTTGTTAGGTTTCGTATACCCCATGGGGTCAGAGCACAGGGTCAGTCATTGTACAGCACCACTGGAGCATTTGAAGGTTAAGGGCCTTGCTCAAGGCCCAAGCAGAGTAGGATCTCTTTTGGCAGTGACGGGGATTCGAACCGGCAACCTTCGAGATACCAGCGCAGATCCTTAGCCTCAGAGCCACCACTCCGCCATTTGGTTCTTTAAGGCATGATACTAGCTGAAGCACGTTCAAAGAAAAAGTGACAAATTGATATTTTTGGTGATTTTTGCTGTAGTATATTGATGTGACCTATACCTGTTCTATAAGTAGCAAGTTCCAATGAACATAGCTTAGCTGCAATATGGTAAAAGCCACAGTAATATATCTGAACCAAGGAGATACTGAAATGGAGTCATTAGAATTAATACTAGTTCCCATAAGACTTGATCGGTCAGGCATTTAAAATGAAGATCTTCTTCAACTGCCTAAAAGCGACTAGAACATAAAACATGACATAACCATTAATATCTGAGAGCGCTTTAAGGCTTCTCTGTAGTTGAAAAGTTTCAGTGCCACACATTAGATGAGTGTGCATGCTCTCACAATAAGAGGTGGTTTGGTATATGAATCTCTAAGCAGATTAAACTTCCCCCTAACCCCCCCCCATAAAACACCACAAGTACACCAGGGTTCAAACCGATCTGAAAACAGAATGGCATGTCATTGTGAATAGGAAAGGAGATAGAATGTTACATGAAGAAGTGAATGATTCAACTCCTGAGAAACATTAAGCAGGTTGAAAAATGACCTTTTTTTCTTTCATGTGCCCCAAGTACCTCTGACGTCCTCCCTCCAGATTGAAACCTTTTATTGGAAATCCATATCTATCTGGATGTGGTAAAAGAGCAAAGTAAATCTGAGTTTTATTACACAGCCTCTGCTTACATCGACCTTTGAACTGCAGTAATCCATGTTTAAAAGTGTTGGTTGTTTTACAGAATAAATAAAATGTGAAAAAAAAAAATAAAAGCACATATATACGCTCATGCACCTGCACGATAGATTTCCATTGTTTTTTTTTTGTTTTTTTTATTTCCACCTCTTTCATAAATGGCTCAAGTCATCTGATTTTATTGCTGCTAGGAGAAATGCTCCTAATAACATAGCAATTTTTTTCTCTTTCCTTCAAAGAAAGTGGATAATAGATGATACTTTCTTATGTCTAGAAGCTTTAATTTATTTGATATCTTTTTCGACCGATTGCCGACTGCATTTTTTTTTTTTTTTTGCTGCCTGAAGCCTATATTAAATTTGGTGCTATATACGAGAATTAAGGGATTCAGCAGTAGGCAACACACTGTGTCTTATTTTACAATCTGACATAGTTCCTAGGAGAATTGGTCTTCTTTTCTTTAAGGAGTCCTGTTCCCCTTGAAGCAAAATTATAGGAAAAAAAAAGGATAGAAAAGTGCATAAAAGGCATTCTTGATCTGCGTGAGAATATGTCTCAGTGGATGTTACACCAGATATGTTGGAATAAAAAAAAAAAGAGGAAAGCTGTAAATAATGTCAAAAGACCATTCAGCTCCATTCGCCACTGATCCATCACAACTTCTAGTAAAGATAACAGGTCTCGCGTTTTTTTTCCAGTAGAAATGATGTGGATAGATATGCATGACAGAAGTGCAGAGAGGGAGGTAGAGTGAGTTTATAAGCCCAGACAAAAAATACAAGTTCATATCTGGGTCATTGAACAATTGCTGGTGTCTGAAAGACAATTTTGATACAGTGTGAAATGCTTTGATTCTTCTCAAGAGCCTGAGCTGAAATGAAACATGCAATACTTGAATTTTACTACCCTATTTTTAATCTAGTTAATCTTTAATGCTTATACACAATACTAAGTAAATCGTGTTTATTTTTTCATCTCATGTTTTGGATTATTAGTTTTCTAATAAATAAAAATCAAGCAAACGTTTTTTGTAGTTTACCTTTTGTTTCCATGGAAGCACTTTCCAATTATTATTGAAATCAAACTGGATGCTTTTTGTTTGACGCCTGTTGTTAGGCACTGGTTGATGGGGTAGCTTTATGTGAAATTAATGCACTTAGTCACGGCCTTGTTTCTGCTCAACCCCGACCAACATCACAACTGGTGAACACCATTAAATTCTATGGTTCGAAAGCCATGATCAGAGCACAATAGTACCTTTTGAACCACAGGCGATTTATCCTTAAATAGAAGACTGAAGCAAATTGTCTGGACAGATTGGGAAAAGCTGTCTGTGAATCAGTGGGCATTATGTGAAATATAAGAAGGGACTAAAATGTTGGACATGTCTATATGCGGACACACTTTTTTTTGTTAAACAGTGCACTGGAAAGAATAGATGAATATTGTCAGTAAGGATTAAAATCACTTTCTTTTCTGCCACTTTAATAAAATAAAAATCTCAGTAAATGTTTATTCAAAGGTAGGAAAAGCTCATTTTCAACCATTTAAAAAACAGATAAATTTTCTCACTGCAGCCTACTTCTTGCAAGTTGGAAGTCTTTGATCCTGTGGCTAAAAAAAAGATTACTTTTAAAATAAAATGCAGTACAGAAACAACAAATCTGAGCATCAGGCAGCTTCAATAAATGAGAGCTGTCATATTTTTCACAGATCTAAGAACCGATGGCAGCTAACTGACAACCCTAGAGTTTGACTGTCTTGCCAAAAGCTATAAAGCTGACGATACCTTCTGACTGTTCATGGTTTGAACAACAGTTAAGTCCCTTGCTCTTGCGGAACTTTATTAAATGGTCTTTTTTTATATTGCTTCCAAAGGTGAAATGCATAATGTTTTTCAGCCTAAAGAGTTGTTTTTCTCTTTGGAGTAGATCTCAAGTTAAAGAATATCAGACTCCTGAAGATGTGTTAAGATTATAATGACAAACCCTTGCTAAGACTGCATAAAACAGATGGTCTTTCAATCAGTTACAGCTTTGAAATGAAAACATTTCAGCCTCCAGTAATTGTTTTATGATTTCTCATTTGTTTTTCAGCTACTGTTGGAATTTCTCTTCCATAGCTTGACTCGAAAGATTGTTTCTTACTAAGATGTACATGTAGCTTGAATAATGCTTGCCACTGAAGAACAATTTCAGAGATTAATTTGATTTTACACAGGGGACCATTAGAGCAATTTGTGACTCCGCATAGTCATCTCTGTTAATCTGTCAGTAAATCAAAACATTTTTTTAGGAAATGCTTATCATAACCTAACTGTATTGGATGAGTGAGCCTGTTGTAGTGGAGAGATACAAGCACCTTACAGATAACGGTGATGCCAGCCATCTAAGCAGCAGAAGGTTTTTATCTTGGCCAGTTCAGTTGTCTAAGTGTGGGATCTACCCTATGTGAAGGAAGTGCTGCACATTGTAAGGATAAACCCAGCTACAGTACTTTATTATGAATAGAATTTTTTTTTAATGGTTTAATATACTCCCAACTCCTGTATTCATTAAAACTTTTTAGATTGTAGTACATGCAATGACATCTTATACGTTTTGACTCTGACCTAAATTTTAAATCGCATATTAATCAGATTACTTGAGCAGCATTTTTCCACTTAAAAAATATAGCAAAAGTTAGACCTCTTATAATTTTGCAAGATGCTGAGAAATTAGTTCACACTTTTGTTTTCAGTCCGCTAGATTACTGTAATGCATTCCTCTCAGGACTACCCAAAAAAAGACATCAATCGATTGCAATGAGTGCAGAATGCAGCTGCTAGAATCTTAACTAGGAAAAGAAAATCCGAGCACATCTCTCCAGTTTTTATGTCACACTAGTTACCTGTGCCATTTAGAATTGACTTTAAAATACTGCTTATGGTTTACAAAGCCTTAAATAATCTTGCTCCATACTATATTTCAGAATGCCTTTCACCTTGCGCTCCAAATCATAACCTCAGATCTTCAAATAAGTGTCTGCTTATAATTCCAAAAGCTAAACTTAACAGAAGTGGCGAGGAGCCTTCTGCTGCTATGCACCTAAAATCTGGAATAGCTTACCAATAGAAATTCTCCAGGCTAATACAGTGAAGCACTTTAGAAAAAACTGCTAAAAACTCATTATTTTAACATGAGTTTCTCATAGATTCATTTTACTTTAATCCTGATATTCTGTATATGCACTTAACTATCATTATCGTTCATGGTGGCTCCGAAATCCATACTAACCCCTACTTTCTCTGCTGTTCTTTTTCCGATTTTCTGTGGTGGCAATCTGCGCCACCACCACACGATCAAAGCACCATGCTGTCCCTACATTGATGGATTGAAGGCCAGAGGTCCACATGACCGTCATCATCAAGTTCTTCCATGTGAAGCCTGAAAACCATGAGGACTGATTGAGATCATTTATGTTAGATAGAATGCCTAGTGGGGCTGGGTGGTCTCATAGCCTGGAACCCCTGCAGATTTTTTTTTTTTTTTTTTTTTTTTTTTCAGCTGTCTGGAGTTTGTTTTGTTTTTTACTGTCCTCCCTGGCCACTGGACCTTACTTTTATTCTATGGTAATTAGTATTGCCTAATTATATTTTTATATTTTGCCTTTTTTTTTCTTTCTTCATCCTTTTAAAGCAATTTGAGCTACATAATTTGTATGAAAATATACTATATAAATAAATTTTGTTGTTGTTTTGCTTACTCTTTTCTTTTTCCTTGTCCCACTTTGAACTCTTTCCACAGTTAGGATATTAAAAGTAAAGTAGCCCACTCTTTCAAGGTAATTTTAAGTTGATTCTAGACTGCGAAAGAAGGGGAATTCAAATTAATCCATTAATCACTTTCCTGAATGTCTGTTTTTGTTTAGCTTTCCAAACAGTCTTATTTATTATCACTGTTTTTCCTTTTTCAGCTATTTCTTTTCTTCTTTATTGCATTCTTTTAAGTTGTGTTGTACAAGAGCAGAAAAAGAAGTTATACTCCTTTTTTCAGGTAATACCATGCAAATAACTTTCAGTTGTGTGTATTTCAGTAGCTGGAAAACCAATTTATATCCGATACTGAAGTCAAAATGAGTGCACTTGTCACTTAAGCACCATTATTTGCCAATACAAATGACAGAGAAAAATATTACCCTTACAAAAAATCCGACTCTGGAGATGATGGCTCTGCTGAAATCCTTCTGTCCAGAAATGAAACAGAACATAAATTACAAGATTGTCCAAGGTGTGTGCCATCTACTGTAACTGTGTGAACATTTGGTGAATAATAATTTTATGAAATGAATCTTGATTTCTGCCACAATTGAAATGAGATATATTCCACATCTTTACTTCAAGAGCAACACATTTACTTCATTTTGTAATGGGGTTGCACAGTGCTCATGGTGGGTTACTGCCCTCTGGGACTCAAATCCATAATTACTTCATTCCTTACCTTCCATACGCAGGACACTATAATGAGTATCTTTCACTGAGATTAGTGTTACTCATTAGTAAGTTTTACCAGTGCACACACTGAAATGTACTATAGCTAAATTAATACAAAATATATATGTTGACTCAAGTATCTTTCGGTTAGTAGATCCTTAAAAATGTTAGAAAAGAAGGCAGTGTTCATTTTTCTAAACTGCTCTATAGTTTAGCTAGCTAAAATGGATGTACACATGCAAGTACTGTAAACACTAAGAAGAAAGTTTGAGTCCGCTTCTGATTTGCATGCACATGTCTGTTCCCTTAAACACCATCAATGCATAATGGAGCAGCAGTTAGTTTGTATTATTTTGACTCTTATTAGCGGGCAATGCTGGATAAGTTATTGCCTTACAACAAAAACAATGAAATATTTAACATAAAGAATCAACGCATTTAGCTTCTTTTACACTGAAGCACTATATACATTGAGTGGGTCAGGAAAACCTTAGTTTCACATTTAAATAGATTTGGAAAATCGTTTTGGATTTCTTTATTTTAGTGGAACTATTTGAAGCAGAGTTGCTAAGTGCTCACTGAAAACTGATGGCTATGTTTCAATACCCATCAAGGTGGCGCAGTGGTAGTGCTGCTGCCTCGCAGTAAGGAGGTCAGGGTTCATGTCTTGAGTCCTTCCTCTGCATGTTCTCCCCATGTTTACATGGGTTTCCTCCCAGACATGTAGGGTAATTAAATTGGCCCTGGTGTGTGTTCACCCTGTGATGGACTGGTACCCTGTCCAGGGTTTGTTTCTGGTTTGCACCCTATGCTAGTTGGGATAGGCTCCAGCACAACAACCCTAGTCTGGATTAAGAAGGTTGGCCAATGACATGACATGTCTCGATGTGAATTACATCTTCACTTTTCCTTTAATAATTAATTAAAACTTTTTTGTTTTATTAAAATAAATGGGGTCAATGATTTAGAGTATTTCGTATTAAAGTTTATGTTTCATAAACATGACGTTTTGCTCACCAGTTTTCTGAACAACTCTCTCCATTGCAGGGATCAAAGACATCTACATTCACTCACAAAAATGATGGATATATTTTATCAAGAATAACTACAATGTAAACATAGAAATTTTGTTTTTTGAAGTTGCATTGACATTTTGGCAGCACATTTTATTAAAATTGCTTAACCTTTTTATTTATGCAAGGATTTGGAACATACTTTGCGTTTTGCGTTGGTTTTCTTTAAACTTTTAAAAAAAATACTTGGCATAATAAAGTTTAGATATAACTTTTAAGAGCTGTAATGGCAACTCGTTAAAGTTTTTTTAACATGTTTTAGTAAAACCATAGCTTTAAAAATTAAAGTTCAACATAAAAAGTTTGATCATTATGGTGTTTCATATTGTAACAAAAAGGGTGGAGAATCAAGTCTGTTTTTATGAGCGATGTTAATGAAGGCAAGGAAAACTTTTATGTTGTTTTCAGATTACACTGAAGACTTTTTTTCACAGGACGTTTAGAAATGTTTGTTACACATTAAGCAACTCATAGTGCTTAAAGTGACTCTAAAGCTAGTGAGCACACAGTACAATCACACGACTATTGACATTGCAGAGATGTTTAGGCAGCATTGCTCAGTGTGCCACTGCAGTGCTGGTGTCCTTTGAAATGTCTTAGAAATCTAAACAGTGGTGTGTATTATGTAGTTGATAATAAAGACTATCTGGCTGCCAGAAAAGTGACTGAAAAAAATCCTAACAGCTGATCTAAGCATTCAGTCTACAACATTGTGCCAGCAAAACACAAGTTGCTTGCTTTATCTTAATAACAAACTATAGAGTATAAAAGTCAGAGGTTCTGTCCACACTAGTATGTTTTCATTTAAAAACGCAGATATTTATCACTCTTTTTGCCTTTTGTCCATACTACCCAGCATTTTCAACTGACAAAACTGGATACTTTTGACAATGCTCTCCAGAGCTTGATACTTTTGGAAACAATGGCATGGCACAGGCGAAAATGAAGTTTTCAGGACACACATACTCCACCACACTCTGTTGTTTCGTGCTTATTATGTGAATCTTTCCTGATTGGATCCTGCTTATTACATTGTCTCACTCCATAACTGGTCACCCTTCATGGCAGAAAAACTTATTCTGACATATTGGGCTTACATGTATGCATCTAAGTGACTACTCACACGACACAATACAGTCACCAGTCATATATGTGCTCAAACTGCATGAACACATTAGGTCCGATTGACCTACCAAGATGTGGATGCTCAGATTATACATGTACAATGCACATTCACTGCAGTCCCTGCACAATAAATTTCAGGAAATTTGACGGCAACTTCAGAAAAACTGCTCATGAAACTCCTCACACGACAGACAACTGACTGAAATTTCTGACATGACAGAAGTTCTTCTAGTCATGTGACAGCACAATCATGAGAGGCAATCAGGCATCATGCTACATGTGACACGATGGGCGATGGAGCTGAAATTCAGGCTGACACAGAAACTCAATCAGTGATTGCAAATGGAGCTTAAAATTGTGCTAAAGTAGCACATTGTATGCCTAGTTTGAGATGTTTGCACACATGCTCAGTACAGGCAGATGATTACATCATATATGTTTTCAATCATTTTAGTATGGATGAAAATACTTTTGTAACAATGTGATAAGGCTTTTATGGACAGAGATTGTTTTCATTTAAAAAGTCTGTTTTAAATGAAAACATAGTGTGGATGTAGCCAAAGAATATTTTGAGAACAACCTTTGTCCATAACTAATACACAAAATATTTTTGAGTCAAGATTAACAGAACACTATCCTTTAGAGAACATCTGTCAAAAAACCCAATAAAACTAAGAACTGGAAATTACATTCTTTTAAAGCTTTACAGAATTGCATGGGGTCGTGCAGCCTCTACTGTACTTTGCAACTGTCATCCCTTGGCTTAGTTTTTTTTTGCTGCAGAACATTGCACCATGGTTTAGTTTAAATGACTGATTAATACCATTCACATTATATCTGGCACAATTAGAATTACCCCATCTCCTGGCTTTCAATTCTGACTCATATTTCACTACCTCATCTTCATAGTATAAACTTGTTTTTTAGAGAATAAGGCAATGGATAACCTCCAAGAATATCAATGTTGCAGTCAATCTGTTTTTGAAGTCAAGAGATTGCGGCCTAAGCTCTAAGTAATTAAAACAGCCAAAAGCTGTAAAAGACCGTGGCCTCTTCAATGTGTGGATGAAGAAAGTGATTGAAAACCCAGCACCTCTCTGTTAAAACATTCCCAATTTCACTCGGGTAACAAACCGATGTGATCAACCTTAAAGAACTGGAACCAAACACAACTGTTATGTGGTAAAATTCCATCTCCACAATGAGACGGTGATGCCAAAAACCAAACCATATGCTATATAGTATAAGAATGTGCCCTAAGAAACTATTTAGGTAATCCACTGCAACTGTCAATCTGCATGTGATCCCAAAGCCAATTGATTACATTAATACATTATTTAAATATTTGTGATTTTTCATATCCTGTTTGTTATAAAAATGGGTATTTTTATTTTGTGTTGTGTTTCTGTATGCCAACATGCTAAAATAAAACTTGATGAATTCCTGAGATATGCAAACCAGGTAATTATGCAGCCCCACCTAATTGGCCTTTGTATGATTGAACTTTGCTTACAATGCTTTCACTTTGACATTTAAAATCTTTCAGAAATCCTTAGTGATGAATAGTTGCAGGGACGTTGATGAACCTGCAGTCTGTTATTTAAAGCAAACTTGGCTTTATTGGATCAGAAAAGCTAAATTCTTCAGCAGTAGTTTGAATATTATCTGGTGTGGGACACCCACATCCTATTTTGTGATGAATGTTTACACAATGAACCATGGTTTGAAAGTGGCAGTTTAATCTCAGACTAAGAGATAATTAAATATTTGCATCATAAATTCTGCATAAAATAATGGAAAACAGCCTTGGTGAGGAGCCTTATTTTACTGTGGATTCTCAGTATCTCACAATATGTATATTATACAGTAACTATTTTTATAGAGTTTGCACATTCAGTTGAGATTTTATTACTTTGCTTTTTGACAGCAGTACATTAGATTTCTTACTTGCACTTGCTCGTTCATTTAGTTGACAATGTGAAGCAGTGGAAAAAAGTGTACAAACATTATATAGAACAAAGTGTAGATCAACAATTGAAAAGATACACAACAACAACACATATTAAGAAACAAAAAGGACACATCCGAACGTGAATGAGTTTGATGCCTTGCCAGAGTTGCTGGAGAACCGTTGGAGATTAACTCAAAGGTAATCTCCATTGATAGTGTCTAGTACTCAGTTCTGGGCATTTCAACATTTATCATTGACTGTACCAAAACATTCAGGACATGACTCACAGGATTTTGGTCCACTATTGTTAATTGGGGTGCAACATTTCTAGGGTGAGGCTGCTGCCTTTCAGAACTGTAGAAGGGTCCATACTAAGCATCTTATGCTTACACTCCAATCAGACACTCCATAGTCAAGGCCAATCTCCCTAAAAGGCAAATTTTAACCCAGAGTAAAATGGGCTGAGTTGTTGAAAGGCTACTATCTGGGTCACCATGTGCAAGATGTGTACATCAGAGATTCCACAAAAACCTTAATAATAGTGATGAGCACAACAACAGAGTTTTGTTTAACATAAAGTAATGGAAAATTACCTCTAAAGTTTGTTACAAAGTCAATTTTACAATTACAAAACAGGGAAATCACTAGAATGTGGTTTTTGGGGTGGTAAGCAGTGAATATTGCTCTCTAAGGGTTACTTCACAGTCAAAACCAAAGTTTCTTTCCTTGGCTATCATCCAGCACAGCCTGGATGTTCCTTGGCTCCATCTATGCAGCTCCACACACTGGTGTTTGCCTCACACACTGCCTCCTTGTACATTCACAGTGCCAGTTGTGCACTTATGTGGGTCAGAGATAATACCACCTGTACTTGGTTTTCCCAACTCAGTAAGCCAATTCCCTACATACCCGGGCCAATGAATTTTAGCAACAGAGAAGTGCTTGTGGGTAGGTGCCCTCTAGCTCCACACTCCACTTTTCACACTTTCTGGACCATAATAAATTGCGCCATCCTATTGCACATAACGAAAAAGGTTGCAGATGAAATAGCGAAACTCCATTTGTTTCACAAATTTATTTGCGAAGTGGCACTGTAAATTTCACTGCAAATTTAATTTCACACAAATCTCTTCCTTTATTACTACTTAATAAAATCAGAACCAACCACAAGAAATACAGCGCAAAACCAAGTGAAATCAAATAAACAAAAATAAAAGTACTAACCCTAGTTGGTTGCCATCTTAATATGTACTTCTTTAGTCAGATTGAGTTTTTTCCAGGGAATATTCCTACTGAATACATCTCAATATATGCATGACCACTGAAAAAGTCTTATTTGTCCCACAATGAGATACAGAACTTGTGTGTGTGTGTGTGTGTTTCTTGTTCCATCCAAGATTGTTTTTACTCTTGGCCACTCAGTCCTGTATACAGTGGGTTCTGAACATAAATGGCTGAATATATGAGGTTCAAAAGGGAGCAATGTTAGTTTGTATCTATATATTGAAAAGTAGATAAAAGTTTATTACACTTTCAAAACTTTAAACAAATATACAAACTTGACATTTCAACTTATTGAACTTATAGAAGCAGTTTTTAACACAAAAATGCTTACTATCGATTAATTAATAAAAAAAATTTAAGCATGCATTTTATTTTTCTCCATTACCAACAAAATATTTTTTGGTTGTCTGTACACACATTCTTGCATTGTTGTCATTCAACAAAATACTTTTTTGAAAGTATAAATAACCGTTTTCCTGACTGATCTTTACTTTTAGCATCATTTTTAGGAACCAAGCAGGACATTGTTTATAAGTGTTTGGTTGTGCGTCACTCTAGAGCTCATAGTAAATAAGTAAATTATTCATTACACAAGTACAGCGGAATATGGGGATTGACTTTATAGATGAACATGATGGTGGCTTGATTATTCCGTTCCTCTCTCTCAGCTTTGTTTCTTATGATTTTTGAAGGACTTAAAATGAGAATATAAAGCTCCCAAATTTAGCTTAGAAGAGATGCCTAGATTTATGACTGATAAGGTGCTGTTTTGAATGACTTTCAACAATACCTTGATGTATATCAGTGATGCTGACAAGCACATAAAAATCAGACTATAATAAAGACAAAGATGTCAATGAAACAAGAAGAACACAGATAATATGTGGGTTAAATGGGCTTAATTACAATGTAGGCTTGGGAACCTGAATCGAATCATTATCAAAAATTAGATTGCAGGAGAGTGCTCAGAATATATTCTTTCAGAGAATGAAGGATTACATTACCACAGGAAGGATGAAGCCAAGAAAAGTCACAACAGAGAAATACTAAATCAAAAGCATTGATGTTACTGTAACAGGATTCAGCTTGGAAGCAAAAACATTCAACCATTTTGTTTTTATATATTTATGCTTAATTTATAGTTTATGCTTACAGTAGGATGGCAGTGATGAACTCAGAGCTTCTCACAGAATTATTATAGAATCCCACCCCTTCACATTTTTGTGGCAGCTGTGCCTGAAAGTAGTGGATTGAGACATAACGTTAAACATCATGCAAGGCTGAATTACTATACACCTAAACAATGTGAGTGCATGAGTATGCTATAGGATGGACTGTTACCCTGCCTTGAAGTAACAATAATGACAATGACAATGATACCAGGGTAGGCTCCAGCTCTACTAACTCTGTTAAGGGAGACCAGCTTGTTCAGAAAATGAAAAGAGGGAAGAATAAATGTATTTTTATCCTATTGTCTTCATTTGAAATGCTAATTTTTGGAGGCTTCCATGAAGAATACTTTGAATGTAATTGTTATATTTACAAAAAAATGTATTACGCAATTTCTGTATCATTACCATTGAACCCCTAATTAACTGAAATGTTATTTTCTATGTACATTACGTGACATTTTTTGTATTTTTATTCAAGCTACTCCATAACACTGACTTTATTAGTCAGTCAGTCAAGTCATTATCCAACCCGCTATATCCTAACACAGGGTCACGGGGGGGTCTGCAGGAGCCAATCCCAGCCAACACAGGGCGTAAGGCAGGAACAAAATCCCTGGACAGGGTGCCAGCCCACCGCAGGGCACACGCACACACAAACCCACACACCAAGCACACAGTGGGGACAATTTAGGATTGCCAATGCACCTAACCTGCATGTCTTTGGACTGCGGGAAGAAACCCATGCAGACACAGGGAGAACATGCAAACTCCATGCAGAGAGGACCCGGGAAGCGAACCCAGGTCTCCTTACTGCGAGGCAGCAGCGCTACCACTGCGCCACCGTGCCACCCTTGACTTTATTATAATTAAATAATTTAAAATTGTATTTCAGGATTCTCCCATATCATACAGGGATGTAATAATTTATATTACTCTTTATCATGCATGCACGTCAGTGGAGCACCTTCTGGGCTTGTCAAAGGTATGTCATACTACCAGTGGGATAAGCGGTGGGCCTGTTGCTAATTGTGTTGTTTCCCTTTCCCTCCACAGCTCTGAGAAGATGCCCTGTGAGGGCAACTGACTCCGCCCTTTCTGGTCAGAGTGCTATAAAGCCTGAGCTTCCTGGAAGAGCACGTCTACTGTTGGACTGAGGTGACCCCTCAGATGGAGCTCCTTTCTGCCCAAGACAAACACTCCATGGAACAGCTATCCATTGGCTATCAAGGCTATTTTCCTTCCATTTAACTCTTGTTGATGAGATTGCACCATCACTCCCTGTTTTTGCTTTTATTTTGGTGGAATTAAATGGGACATCCCTGTAAGTGTCCCAGCTTTTTACCTCTCTGCGCTGTGTCATTCCCCCACTTGATGACATCTTACACAGTTTAGCATCTGAATTTGTGAGCCAAAGTGCTATCCACATTCAAAAATATAGTGTGCTTAAAATAAAATGCAACATAATGTGCAGAAAAACTCATGTTATATGTACACAGAAAAATATATATGACTGCAAATTAGTAAGTACAAGGAAAAGATGAAATACAAAGTGTTCTGAAAAGAACTTAACACCTTTTTAAAAATGTATTACTCCGTAATAATTATCTAATGAACATGTAGAATGTACACAACTGTACACTTACCCCATAATTTTTTTTGTAGATTTTGGAGCTTGAGTAAATAAATACAATTATAAATACAATCCAATACAACTCGGAGTCCTGCCATGTGCAAAAGTTCGCTGATGACACTGCAATCGTGGGCTGCATCAGGAATGGGCTGGAGGATGAGTATAGGGACCTAATCAATGACTTTGTTAAATGGTGCGACTCAAACCACCTACAACTGAACACCAGCAAAACCAAGGAGCTGGTGGTGGATTTTAGGAGGCCTAGACCCCTCATAGACCCCGTGATCATCAAAGGTGACTGTGTGCAGATGGTGCAGACCTATAAATATCTTGGAGTGCAGCTGGATGATAAATTAGACTGGACTGCCAATACTGATGCGCTGTGCAAGAAAGGACAGAGCCGACTATACTTCCTTAGAAGGCTGGCGTCCTTCAACATCTGCAATAAGATGCTGCAGATGTTCTATCAGACAGTTGTGGCGAGCGCCCTCTTCTACGCAGTGGTGTTCTGGGGAGGCAGCATTAAGAGGAAAGACGCCTCACGCCTGGACAAACTGGTGAGGAAGGCAGGCTCTATTGTTGGCATGGAGCTGGACAGTTGGACATCTGTGGCAGAGCGACGGGCGCTCAGCAGGCTCCTATCAATTATGGAGAATCCACTGCATCCACTAAACAGTATCATCTCCAGACAGAAGAGCAGCTTCAGCGACAGACTGCTGTCACTGTCCTGCTCCACAGACAGATTGAGGAGATCGTTCCTCCCCCAAACTATGCGACTCTTCAATTCCACCCGGGGGGGTAAACGTTAACATTTAACATTATTCAAAGTTTTTGTCTGTTTTTTTTTTTTTCACCTGCATTATTATCTTTCTTTAATTTAATATTATTAATTATATCAGTATGCTGCTGCTGGAGAATGTGAATTTCCCATTGGGATTAATAAAGTATCTATCTATCTATCTATCTATCTATCTATCTATCTATCTATCTATCTATCTATCTATCTAAAGGAACACATCATTGCCACCATGTAATATGCTTAAAAAAAAGGTCTGGGATGAATTAAACTACATGACTTTGGCACGAGGGCTGCATATTGAGCATTTTTGAGATTAATATTAAAAATATACTATGAGAGTGTCCTTTACAGATTGGTTTAGATTGCATGTTTACATGATACTTACTTAACAAGTAATACATTTTTAAAAGTGTTCAGTTCTTTTTGAATAACCCTGTATAATAATGCAATGCCAACTGGCACAAGAAAAAGAAAAAAAAAAAAGAATGTTCATCTGGACAGATTCTGTCTACAGTTGGAAAAGTGTTCAGCCAGCACCTTAACTGGGCATTCTTGAATGTACTCGGGCAGAAAAATATCCATGCAGTTCTGATACACTACCAGTTTAGAGACTTGTGCAAGTATATAACTCATTGGTTCTGAATTTTATTCTTGGTTGGTCATCTTTTTTGTATAGAGATGGCGTGAAGTTCACATGTAGATTCTGCTATTGTTTATTGAGTTGCTATCACCTAAAGTTGGCTGTTTTACTAAATTGGTGGTCTAATTGCGTGTGTATTAGGCAATGAACTAATGCCTAGGTAGGTTTATATTGGCAGAATTAGGCTGCGGTTCCACTGTCACCGAATAATGATAAAGCAAGAGAGTTTAGAAAATGAATGGATGAATAGATGGAAATTTGTTGTTTTTTATCAAATTAATTCACTTATCTTTCTTTAGCCATATTTTATACTTTTTTTTCCCTTTCTAGATAGTAGAGATGTGCAACTACAACAAATGCAGTAACTACCTGTGATCTAAAGAACAACTGTCACAGTTAATTTACTTTAAACTGTTTTAAGAATATTCAGACTAAAGCAAGCTAGTTCAGGCTTTTTAAAAATGTTATAATAAAAGCCATATACGGCTTTAGTCATAGTGACTGCCATTGTCAATATAGCTATCAAAAATGTAGTTCAGAGACCTGAGTTTTCAAATAAAATGATTTATTCAGTCCAGCGTTCTGTGAGAATTGTGTGCAGCTGCCAGTTTAAAGAGAGAAGTCACATCTGGTGCTATGTAGGAGTAGAGCACTTCCATGAATTTGTTATTTATTAGAGTCAGGAATACAAAGTTATAGTATTGTTTCTGAAATATATTATAAAGCATCACCATTGCAAAATTAATATTGCGGTATTAAAGTATGATCTGAAAAACAGAGTTGGAAATGTCTGCAGTACACCATACTGCTTCTTTCTGAGGCTTTTCAAATTCAAATTGATCTAAGGCATGTTAAGGGCTCCAACCTATACATCTCTAATTAACACTGAATGATTCAAAGATGTACTCCACTGTTCATGCTTGGAAGAATAGAGAACAAGGAGGTAAGGCTCCCTGAGTAAGGTCACATATGCTTCATTTCCATGGCCAGTATAACTGAACAAAAATAATTGCTCAGGATTATTCCCGCCTTTGACCATATTTGCAGAATATTGCGAAATGTATTAAATGTGATATCTGAACACCAGTTGATTATAGTAATTATAGCAAATTTTTAACATCCATCGATCCATCTCTCTCTTTGTTGTGTTTTTTTTTTTTTTTTAATTACACACCTACTAATCCATTTCTGGGTCACAGGGAGCCTGTGCCTATCATGGCTGCAGTGGGCACAAGTCTTCACTATACTAGTTTTTTAAACTATGATTTAAACCCAGGAAATTTAGTTCTGATAATCCTTTTCATACTATATCACCTGTAAAATGGAAATTGAATTAGGTGCCAGAAAATGAGACTCCTTAGTGTTATATGAACCCAGTTCACTCCCCAGGCTGGGTGATCTGTGTGGGGTTTGCTTGCAGTAATTTAATTTGAAATCTGTTAACTTCTGTACATTACAGGAATTTGCTTTGTATATTACAGGTATCTTTAATAAAAATAGACTAGAAAATACTGTACATCACATTCCCTCCATTAGTATTACATATTAATACTTCAAGTTAAGGTCTTATACTGTAAAAGCAGAACAAAAGGACGTAGCAACACTTTCGTTAACTGAGTGGAGGATTTGATGCTCATTGGAAGGAAACGGTTAATCACTGTGTTTCAAATCATCCAAAGCATGGGGTATCGCCTTCCAAAAGGAAATGGTATTTATCGGGAATGTGAAGGATAATTCCCCAAGTCAGGGAGAGGGTGTGTTCCACTTATAGAATGTTTTAGAATGATTCATCAATTTTTTACATATATTTTAATGATCTTATTAACTTTATTTTATTCATTCATTTTTTGGACCATAAGGGCATTTCCTTGCCATGGAAAATTGATGTTTAAGCAGGAAACAGTTTAGGTACAGAAATGTCCGGGGTCAGTAATAGGCCACAACTGTTTATAACCTACAAGTACATAAATGACTCAGATAAAATGTTATGAACCAGTTAAATTTCCAGAGGATACTAAACTAGCTGGGTTAGCAAGTACTCTGAAGTTAGTAAAATCATTACAGATATATATATAAAAATCAGATCTGAGGGACAGGATATGTGGCAAATGACATTTAGTGTAAATGTATAGTCTTAAACATAAAGAAAATAAAAATAACTGCTGTATACTAAAACATTAATGTCTGTTTGTGTGTGCGTGTCCGGTCCCTGTGAGCAATTTGATTGGTCAGCTAAGCTTTGGTCTGATTGGTTAGTCTGGCTTTGTTGATCAATAGTGGAAATGCAAGGCAAACAAGGTTTAGTAAAGGCATATGAGGCACACTGAGAGTCACCCTCAAAGACAGTAAAAACTCGTTACTATAAGAATGATGTTTTCACCGTGGGTAATGGTGGCCTATCTACCATTGTTGGTAGTGAAAAAGCTTGGAGGAGGTGAGTAAGGCTATAATTACGATCATCACTGGTGGTCATGGGAGTACACACGCAACTGTCTCAGACTCGCTAAGATTATGTGAATGAAGTCTGTCACTGAAAATTGCTAGAAAAATTGTGCAGTGTAATGAGTCCTTAAGTCACTTCCAGTACAAGGTCTGAAAGACATATGCATTAGGTTAATTACTGAATCTCAACTGGCCCTGGGTGGGTGTTGGCGTGTACTTGAATAGAACATTTCATGGACTGTTACCACTTAAAGTGTTGGATCGTACTCTGTGCTTGGTCATGCCAGAGTAAACAAGAGCTACCAGACTTATCCCAGAAGTATGATATTAGGAAAGCTAAATCTTTTCTACTTAAGCAATTAAAAATGATGGGAAGATACGATAGAAGTGCTTAAATGGAAGTATAGGGAATACCATGTATTGCTTTAGGATTTTCAACAAAAGCATGGAACTATTTGTTGGGAGTACACTCAAGTACACAGTGATTATTGTGAGAGCTAAAGAGCCAGCAGATTAGAACACTGGATGCCATGTTACATCAGAAAGGCAAGAACCTTTACCAGGAAGACAGAATTTACTGAGTGCCAAGTTAAAGGGGAAAGCTAAAAGAATAGGCTTGTGCAACAGCCAAATTAAAAAAGCCAAAACGGACCTAAGTGTTTTGTTTCTTCTACAACTAAGTTACCAAGAACCACTAAATTCTTTGGTTTATCTACCAAGACAAAGCACTGTGGTCCAATGCTAGTTTATACGCAAATGTGACAGCAAAAAGTCATGTGACAACCGGAGAAAGCTGTGTAAATAACAGAACTTTAATATAAGTTCACGTTACAAAAATAATGCAGAGAGACCAAACTGAATAATGTTTAATTCTCCATACGAATAAATAACAAAAGAGAAGAAAAGGAACTTATAAAAATCACATAATAACCTGAACCTAAATAAACATAAACATAATCACAATAGCATTCTTTTATACAGAGGAGTAAAAGTTACCAACAAAGGCAAACTGTTAAGTTGAATTGACTGTACTTGTGTACTTCTATTGCTGTATATAAAATTAAGGTTGTTATGTGCTTTTTGTTATAATTTAGATTGAAGAGCAATGCTTCAGGACTAAAAAAAGGAGATGAAGAGTTCTAAAGGGTAAGCAAAACTTTGTCAGAGAACATGCAAAAAGTCAAAAAATTCAGAGGAAATCTTTGGTAAAGCTTGATGTGAGAGCCAATGTAAAGAAGATCAAACTCAAAAAGTTAAAAACCAAAACTAGGACAATGCAACTGCTGCTCAGATACTGCAGTGATGTCACACAGAACAACAAAAGTCATGTATCTAACTGCTATCACACAAAATAGTGGCACAAACAAGAAGACAAAATGGTGACAGTGTGACATCATTGCAAGAATGTTAAATATATTAAACAGGAACCTGCATGAACACAAATTAGACAGCAAGTTCAAAACATTTGAAATGTGAAGCCTGACATTTCTTAAAACACCTTAAGGCCATGTAACATTGCATGAATTTCCCAGCGGTTTTCAGCTGTAGACTTCATTTACATAATTTTAGTGAGTCAGGGACATTCGTGTAGTGTGATATACCAAGCAACTCGGTCCAACTAGTCTACGACTTGTCTGTTTGTTTTTGTTTTAAGTTGTATTGGCAGGATCAGCGTGTGTGAGATTTGACAATCAATGAGCACTCACACAGAAGTACAACATGTGTTATGGAGCAATAAGGAATAAGAAATATGGGTGTTTTGGACCTTACAAACTGAAGAGAAGCTTGTGTGTCTGATGTCTCATGTTTCACGTAACCATGACAGAACAGGAAAAAAAACAAGGGCTAAGAATAAGCCTGAACTCGCAGAACATAGAAAGAATTAATACAACACAACTTCTGTCAGGAAGCACATTATTGGGTGTCAGAAAAAGTAGCGAGGCTGCAATACCTTGGCAATGTGAGGTAGTTCTAGAACGTTGACACAGAGCTGTGAAATTTGATATGCCCTGTGATGTCTAGTCATGTAATCTGGCATGGTGCAACGATTAGATCAGCAACTGCAGTCATTAAGTTTAACTTCCCCTCTGACTAGAAGTCATGTAATGTGATACCAGCTTTCAGTGTTTTCATTTATGCTGGACTTTTGTGTAACATTGCATCAGTACTAGAGTGCTAAGATAATGTATCAGCAATGATTGTGTCAATGTACTGTGTGTGCACTCTCTAATTATGATAACTGATAACAAATTCTTTTGTCTTCTTTATGTTCAGGATATTTATCTTGGTGCCATCTGAAGCTCTTACTTATTACATTTAGGCTGTAGATGTTATACAATTGTGATTGTTAAAGAATAGGTCAATTAGCACAATTATCAGTACTCAAAACTAAACATAATGAGTGTAGACCTGTACATCAGCAGTACATGTATACTTTATTTGTATAGATGAAAGCTCATCCTTCTCTTGAGTCTGTTGTTAAAAGGATGGATACTGCCTTGGCTAGGAAAACTGTGTGCTGAAAATGAAAAGATTAATGGTATATTAGATTCAAATCTAGCAGGAAAAAGGTGTGAATGTAGCATTTTGCCAAAAAATAGCTTTTTTATATATTTTAGAAGCATACAGTAAAAAATTAGAAATGGGTTAGTTCATTGCTTCACTAAGAGTGTTACTTTGGAAAAGAGGGCAAGTATACCAGGTCTGCAGTATATGTGGTATTCATATTATGAGGTTGATTGATTGGTGTTTCAATAAGAAAGGTCATTTGAAAGAATAAATTAAACAATCAAGTTTTTGTGTAAGAACTCCTGTCTTGCAAAAAATTAATATACTCTGAGTTTGAAAGTCCTTGAATTTCCATTTTCTGTTAAAGTGGTTTATAGCAGCCTTGTCTCTATTATTTACATGTTGGCAGCAACCCATACAAAATGTTTTTATCAGATATTTTCATTTGACCCCCTTAATCATTACCATCCATACTGCACTTTCTCAGTTGCCCAATGCAATTACTATTCTGTAAAACTGCAGAGAAACAATGCAATTGAAGAGGCGTGAAGAACTGACCAAAGCATAATTTGTAAGAAGAGCTGGAACAAAACATGGTGAATGAAGGCTACATTATATGCTCTAACTGAGTAATTAGGTTGCTGTCAGTCTGATTTAATGAAAGTAATGATTTCCTAACAAGGTCCAAAAATAAAAATAGGTGAAATTGTGAAACTGGAAAAAAAATATCTATAGTATGGAGAGAAAAAGTCAATTTCATTCAATTAAAATGGATATCATATGGATGTTTTTATAATTGACCAATTAAATCTCTCTCTTCTAACATAAAAAATATTATTGTTATGCACCTCAATATATTTAAAATTAATGTCACTGATAGGATGTTTGTCTTTTAATGACAGCAGCTTATTTCAGGTTCTTCCCCATACCTTGTTCATAGGTCTTCCCAGAGACCTAACTTCCTTTACCTTGTAAGACAAACACCAGGAAATCAATATACTGTAATACACATTTCAGACATGTACTATATCAACAAATTAAAAACATTTATGAGTGGAACACGTTAAACATTTAAAGTTATCCATAGTCCACATGCATTTGCTATCCAAGATATTCTCTGCACCTTTACAAGCTCTCTATAAACAGTTTAAGATGGATCCACAGTTTGAGATTCAGATTCTCACTGATAAAAAACAGCCATGTTGTTCCTCAAACAGCAAAGTCCCAGACATTTGGCGATCCTCTGCATCCTTCGTAATCTGACAATCAGCTTCCTCCATGACAATAAATTACCTTTACATGGCTTCATATTACCCTATGGAAATCAATGACATTCCACCTCCTGTTTTGGATCAGCATGTTACAATCACCAAGATTCTCGGTGGAATGCTACAAACAAATACTATTCTTTCTTCGTTCTCACAATGCCTAAATTGTCCATTAAATTAGCCAATTATTTCAAGCTGTGTGACACATGCAACCTTTGTTCAGTTAAAGCACAAACATGTCACATGACAATTACAGTAAAAAGAATCAATATATATTTACACAAGATAAAATGTATTAAATTACAGTAATTAGCACTACTACATTACGACCAAGAAGTATAATCAAATACCTCAAATGGTTTAGCACTCCATTTGGGGTTGTTTCCTGCCTTAGCCTGTCAGGATATATTCCAGCCCCGTCTCATCTAGAATTGGATAAAGCAGACTTGAAAGACTTGAATAAATGGAAGTAAAGTCCTATTACAATACTACAGCTACTACTACATACTATGTACTTTTTTTCTGTCTTTACATTCTGTTGTCTAACCTAAGGGGTTTTTATGCTGTCCTCATTAAAATCTACAAATGCTTTCTTTTGCTGTGTGACTGAAAGCTTTTAGATCTGAAATAAATAAATACATTTCCTTCCTTTTTCCTCCTTGTAAGCCATTCCTAGTTGGCTTACCAACCAATAATGTTTAACAATAGTATAATTAAGATCCTCCATGGCTCCTTTCTTATCAGGAGTCTTGTCTGCTGCCTTGATAAATAGGTCAACAAAAAATAAATTCCCTTCTTTCCTATTTAGATATGCACAGACTTAATCAATGCAATAGACAGACAATTACACGTTGGCTCTATCTTTACCCAGCTAGTGAGAGAACATTTTTGGTTTTAAATTGCTGTCAAGTAAACATGACTTAATTTGCTTATACATCTGATACTGAAAAGCAGTATGAATAGAAGCAGCTAGCATTCATCTGATATTTCTGTTTCAGTCATCTCCTATTGCTGTGTTCTTAAGAAAACACCAAGTCGGTGCTGAATGGTTTTGCTCCAAGCAAACCTTTGCTGGTCAGTTGCTATTCTAATCTAATCCTTTTAAGCCCTCATCGAGTTTGTTAAATATTGCTTGTGACATTTGCCCCAAGGCCATCTAATATTATCAGGAAATTGGCTTACTAATTTGAAATATTGCCCTTTTCATCATGGTTCATTTGATTTGAGTAGTTCTTGATGATGTGTTTTTTTTTTTTTTTTAGAATCCAAGAGAAGATAATATAAGATGCACAGAAGAAAAACATTAAAGGTTGCAAAAGGTCATAATAAAAAAATCTAAACCTATGATAGCGATTCTGTGATTACTAAGTATAAAGTCATTTTTTTATAGTATTCATGCAGAAATGCTCCTAGAAATGTAATAAAAATACGAAGCATGCATTCCATCCATTTTCTGACCTTGCTTATCCAATTCAGGGGAAGTACATACTTAATCATTATTATCTATTTTGAATTGTTTATCATCACTGACGATCTAGACAGGCAAAGAATTTTCAAAAGTTAAAGTACAACCTAAGGGGTATTATATACTAGGGGTTAGGAGACAGAGTGGATGTCTCATATGTCTTTAATTCTAGGCCATTGTTAGGATGTGCTAAGCAAAGCTGTAATCTTTTGAACTGGAAATGAGGTTTGAGAGTAATATAGAGAAAAGGAGTACTCAAGGAGATGGGCTGTGTAAACTCTGGAGAAGGAAAAGGAGGAGGAGGAGGAGGAGGACATCATGTTTCACTTGTTGATAGCTTTAGAAGAAAATGGTGTTTATTGTTGTTATAGCTGAAGAACGTGTGTGTGTGTGGCACTACATTTTTACTGTACTGTTTCCTTATGGTTATAGTACAGTCCATGTATATTACATGAGACACACATTCTGCAAAAATAAGTGAAAGTTCTATGCATCATTTTTGACTAGTAAGCAGTGGCTAGTATTTCCATATAACAATGCTTGGGCCCTGAGCCATTTCCTGGCTCAGTGCATTCTCCTGGTATTAACAAAAGTTTTATCTGTTTCTTCCCACATGCTGAAAGAGTGTGTGACACTCTTGGACCACTTTGAGTGAGTGTGAGCACTGCTATGTGTGAATGTGTTAGGCAATGAAAATGTGTCCCATCCAAGCTTCCTGTGACGAGGAAAAGCTGCCGCTACCCATAACCCTGTACTGAATAGACCAGATTTAAAACTTTCATGAACAGACAAACAGATATTGTTAATGAATAAAAAAGAAAAATTCTGAATTAGCATAAGCTGCCATAATTCGAGGTGCTCATAAGAAATGTAATGATTTACTTCATGAGGTAGGATTGAATAATAAACAAGTATAGTTGTGTAATATATTTGAAATATTGTGTGCTTCAATTTAAATGTTTAAAGTCTAAATATTCTCAATTGTATTAGAAATTTGACATTTTTCACCCTCTGATAGAAGTTCCTTTAAGGGCTAGTTCCCTAGTAAAGGATCTAAAATAGAATAATTCTCATAATCACTAACACTCCCTTCTGGGACTCGTTCTTAGGAGGCTAGTACCACCAGTAAGAAAATTTATCATTTTCATGATCAGCATCCTCACAAATAGCATAAAACAACACTCCACAGTCTATATTACTGGTCCTCATTCTTTCAAAGTATTGTGAAACTGAGTAACTTTGATCTTTCATATCCCATTTGGGGGTGAACCCCCTTGTCATTCTAATCAGTTTTTTTGTTTACGCTTTATCATAAGGATGTAATTTCCTGCACAGAATCTGGTCCAAAAATGGCCTAAAAATTAGGGGTTTTCATGTCTAAAGGGCCAAAAATAGTAGAGGAACTGCAAAAAGGTTGATGTCTTGCATAACTACACATATTAAGATGAGTTGTATGGTACATTATTTGTGGGGATTTTCTCGTACCAGTGAGTCAAGAAGTGCTGCACGAAAAAAGCTGAACAGATTCCAAAGCACTTCTTATAAACATTAAGTATGATTCTATCAAATAAATGATCACTGCAGAATGACCTAACAGCTACCAGGATATAACTAAAGGTCATCATATTACTACTGCCAAAGTGTTCCAAGGTGCAATTATATGGATTACTTATGTTGGATGCCATTTTCTTTTACTCTGTTTTCAGATGGCTTGGATAGTTGCTAGGCAATGGTTCCTGTTCCTCCCTTTGATACTGAAAGTCAATGTTTAAGTGAGCATTTCACAACAAGACTTTGTTTAGTCATAAAGTGTTCCTTACCAATTGACATCTCATGTTTCTGATTACTTAATCTGCCATTTGACTGCATGTTTGCATTAATTCCTTTAAAGACTTCACATATTCCTGATTACTTTTTCTGACTCTAACCTATGGTTTACTGTTGCCTCTGTGAAGACATTGCTAACTGATTTGTATTTCAGCAGCTCCAGACCAAATGTCAGCATTTTTTGAGTGATGTCTGCTTTTCCTGATTCATAGAATAAAACCCACCATTAGATTGTGATGTTCACTGTACAGTGCCAATGACGATTACTCACCCCTTTGGAAGTTTTCTCATTTTATTATTTTACAACATTAAATCACAGCGGATTTAATTTTTCTCTTTTGATCAACAGTGTGGTGGAGCCCAGGCATCAGCAAGCCCAAACCCCGACACGAACACAGAATCACAGTCCCGGGTTCAAATAAAGGTTGTTGATTAACCACGAACACCTTCAACACCGTTAAAAAAGCACACCTCACAAGTTTCCCTTCTCCTCCCAATAACTCTCTCACCACCGCACTGCCCTCCTCCAGTCAAATGTTGCCGCTCTAACACCCAGCTCCGACTCGCCTGGATAAGGGAGTGCAGTCCCTTTTATTACAGACCCGGTAGTACTTCCAGTGCCAAAGCGATTGCCCGATCAAAGCACTTCATGGTCACACAGAAGTACATTATCACAGTAGGGAGCTTGTTTCCCTGCAGCGCCCTCTCGTGGCACCCAGTAACCCCAGCAGGGCTGCCCTGCTGGACTACATTTCCCGGCATGCCCTGCTGGCTTCCCACTGGGAGTGGATATCCAGGACTGCTGCCATTTAGCGTGCTGGGGGAATAAAAACTCCCCAGCGGTATCTCGTCTTTTACAGGGGCTGTCCATCCATCTCTTCCTTCCGGGTCTGCTTCCTGTTTCTTTCCCAGCCAGAATGCCCGTCCAGTCCAAGTGGCATCTACAACATATAAAGGCTGTTTAATGTCCAAGTGAAAACAGATCACCACAAAGTGATTTAAACTAATCAGAAATATAAAACACACAATGACATATAAGTTTCCACCCCATTCAAGTCAGAGTCCCAAAGAAACTCAGGGCCAAATGATAAAATGCATTCATGAATAATATATTTTTTTAACTTGTACCAAAATTTCAAACATACTAACCTTGCTCCTATAGCTATAATTTTTGTGGCTTTCTGTTCAATTTTGGTTCCCCCTTCAGTCTATGCTATAATGGAGTAGTCCATGTTGCTGCCACATTACAGTACAACACATTCAGATGTGAAGCCTGAAAGCCTAAACTTACAACATGGTGAAGAGACATGCCAACCCTCTGTTCCGTCAGTATTTTAACATTTTTACCAAATGGTGTTCTAAAAATGTCCTTGTAATAAATGCAACGAAAAATAAAGAGATGGTCATCGGTTTTAGGAAAATAAAGACAAAACTCCCCCTTATGGATGATCTAGTAGAACGAGTCACATATTTAGGGGTGGAGACTGAAATTCATTAAGATTTAATTAAAGTGCTTTAAATACAGATAAAAAAAATCTAGAAAAGGCTGTTTTTCTGGCATAAATTGTATAAAATAATTTTAGTGTGAACTGACACATGTTTTACTTATCTGTTCTGCAGAGCATTCTTTCTTTGGGCTTAATCTGCGTATTTGGGAACATGAGTGCTCGAGATAAAGTCAAACTCCAGTGCCTGATTGAAACAGCGAGTAGAGTCATATGATGCAAACGAAATTGGTGCAAACGTGATATGAGGACATGGTTCTCAAAAAGCTCCAACCAATAATCACACACAAACCCACTACATTGCAAATTTAATTTTAGGTTTGTGGCATTAAAAAGATCCTTACAATTTTGGAATAAAAACATCCAGATATAAGAGAAAATTTTTACCTTCAGCAATAAGGCTGTTTCATGAGAACATGTTATTGAAATACATGTCCATCACTGACATAGCAAATTCATATAAGGTACTATTATAGATTGGTGCAAAGTTTTTTTTGTATATGTATTTGCATATGTAGTCAGTCAGTCAGTCATTTCCCAACCCACTATATCCTAACAAAGGGTCACGGGGGTCCTCTGGAGCCAATGCCAGCCAGCACAGGGTGCAAGGCAGGAACAAATCCCCGGGCAGGGCGCCAGCCCACCACAGGGCACACACACACACAAACACCAAGCACACACTAGGGACAATTTAGGATCACCAATGCACCTAACCTGCATGTCTTTGGACTGTGGGAGGAAATCGGAGTACCCGGAGGAAACCCACACAGACACGGGGAGATCATGCAAACTACACACAGGGAGGGCCCAGGAAGCGAACCCAGGTCTCCTTACTGCGAGGCAGCAGCACTACCACTGCGCCACTGTGCCTCCCTTGCATATGTATATATGATTAATATATGTATGCATGTTGGTATTCAGATATGTGTTTCTTTATACAATATATTTAAAACATGTGTCTATGTAAGTTTTTTGTTGATGCACAAACCAGAGGAATTTTGGTTTATGGGATAACAAAGTTGAGTTGAGAAAGAACTTTGCAACATAGTAGTATCCATTTTGGGACCAGGACAAAGTACAAAACATAAAATAATGGAAAGAAAATTATACAATGTTACCCAAGAGAAGCAGAAAAACAAAAAAATAAGGAAGAAAGTAAAAAAATAATCAACGCTCTCAAAGGTACCTACTTTTTCCTTGAAGTAAACTCCAGCTTGGCACTGATTGATTTAAGTGGACTCCAAGGAATATTCACTGACTTGTATCTATCCTCTGAAATGTTCTTTTAATCACCTTTTCATGCAGTTACTTGGAGTTTGGTGTGTCAGGTGGTGGTTACATATGTGTGGTGTTTTTTTTTTTTTGGACATCCTTGTGTAGTTTAAGCCACAATACTGACTCACCACAAGCAGGAAGGTGTATTTCTACCGCAATCAATTGAAACCCCTTGACTACATACTGGTGATCTCTATAGAACTTATTATGTGACTTCTAAAACCAATTGACTGCACCAGTGATGATTTAGGTGTGTGATATTAAAGGGCTTGAATACGTATGCATCCAATTATATTGAGTTTTATATTTATAATTGATTTAGACCACTTTGCAGACATCAGTTTTCACATTAACATTAAATAGTCTTTTTCTGTTAATAAATGTAAAAATAGCCAAATTAAATCCATGGTCATTCAAATTCCAAGGGGGTGAGTACTTTTTATAGGCCCTTTATGTAGTATTAGTAATATCACATGAACAGAGTAGAGCAATATTCGAGCTTGTGTATCCAACCAACATGCATCCTATTGTCACTCTTCAGCACCATGATAAACAAGACTATATTAATGAGTGATTTATACCATTATAACATGATTTTAAATTTCATTTACCGTGCCCCCCAGTTTTAATTTTTAGGCTTTCATGGGGTCTAAAGACTTAATTACAGAGCCACATACCTCTTCCCCCATTACCAAGGCCTTCCCATATTTTACACAATGTGGTTGTGTGTATGTGAGTATGTACCATAATCAACTGGTGTCAGCTCTGACTTTCCACAGCTTTGAATAGTAATAATCAAGGTCAGAAAACATGATGGTATTTATAACTACAGTAATAAATAATTATTAGTTGGTTTTGTTTTTATAAGAATGAAGGTCTAGTTGTTCAATTAGCTTTTTAGGAGCCACTAAATGTCTCTCGTAGGTCCTATAGGATAAATGCTAACACATTTGGTGATGGGTAGCATTAACACTTTTTTCTCAGCATAGAAGGAGGACACTTCATACACTTGGCTCCTAGCAATACTAAGAAACAAGAGAAAGCAAGAGGCAAAGCAAACAGGCTGAAGAGATGATAGAATGAAGAGAGGGAGCAGCTCAGAAACTTCAAATAGAAAAAGGTATGGTGAAAAAATGTGAAATTAGAAAAGTGACAATGTTGTTTTATCTTTATCAAAAGAAAGTGCTTTTGTGTTTACAGTAGACCCTTCAATTCAGCTCCAAAAGGTTTTTTACAAAAATCTGAGTGTTTTATTGGCCATAAAGTGAAAAGCTACACTATGTACAGTGGATAGTGACAATGATTCTATAAAGAGGTGCAACAAACACCTCCCATCTTTTGTTTTTTCTGGATTAGTCATGTTTACCATGTTTTAGAAGCAAATGAGATGACATCTTTTACTCTCTATGGACAACAAAAATTGCAGTCCTCACCGTTCACTGAAATCTCCTATGGTCTGCTAATCAAAACAAACCCCATGGCAATTTCTATAAATGCAGCCTTCCCAGGCTTTTGTGACCTTGAATGGACCAGGATTTTACATTTTACAACATCTATCATCTTCACTTGATTTTGAACTTGATTAACCATCAGTTTTTTCTGGAATTATATTACTATCAGTTTTACAAATTAAACAGACTTCTCTAGCCTCACCAGTTCCTTTCCATCCTTTATGTAATTTAAGTCATTCATTCTTTTACAACATGAAAGTGATGGCAGTTCGATGTTGACCTCTGAGCAAGACAACCTACAGTTTGGTAGTGTTATTTACCTTCTATATTTTCCATATCTTAGAATATTATTTTTCTTTTTTTTCTGTCATCCAAATATCCAAATTATCAGCAAGTTCAGTTTCAACATCTGCATTATCTATACCTTGTTAAATATCACACCGTTTGTCAGTTTAAGGACTCCTATAAATACTTATAAAGACCTATAAATACCTGGGAGTGCAGCTGGATGATAAATTGGACTGGACTGCCAATACTGATGCTCTGTGTAAGAAAGGACAGAGCCGACTATACTTCCTTAGAAGGCTGGTGTCCTTCAACATCTGCAATAAGATGCTGCAGATGTTCTACCAGACGGTTGTGGCGAGCGCCCTCTTCTACGCGGTGGTATGCTGGGGAGGCAGCATAAAGAAGAGAGATGCCTCACGCCTGGAAAAACTGGTGAGGAAGGCAGGCTCTATTGTAGGCATGGAGCTGGACAGTTTGACATCTGTGGCAGAGTGACGGGCACTGATCAGGCTCCTGTCAATAATGGAGAATCCACTGCATTCACTAAACAGTATCATCTCCAGACAGAGGAGCAGCTTCAGCAACAGACTGCTGTCACTTTCCTGCTCCACTGACAGACTGAGGAGATCATTCCTCCCCCACACTATGCGACTCTTCAATTCCACCCAGGGGGGTAAACGTTAACATTATACAAAGTTATTTTCTGTCTGTATACCTGCATTGTTACCACTCTTTAATTTAATATTTTCAGTATGCTGCTGCTAGAGTATGTGAATTTCCCCTTGGGATTAATAAAGTATCTATCTATCTATCTATCTATCTATCTATCTATCTATCTATCTATCTATCTATCTATCTATCTATCTATCTATCTATCTATCTATCTATCTATCTATCTATCTATCTATCTATCTATCTATCCTAGTGCCTTCTGTGTCCAAGGCATTTCTTTATATGTTTTAGCAGTGCCCAGAAGCATTAACCTTTTTTATGGTCTCCAACTTTCTCTCCCCTATTCCCTCAATTAAGTTAGCCCTCATTAGCCCCAGCAAATCTACCATTTCTTCTCTTTCTTTTTTCTAACAGAGGCTATCTTTATATATACTGCAATATGCTACCGTGGCTGTCCATTTGTCTGTCCAGGATTTTAAAATCACCTGAAGCTTGCAAACCATTTGAACTATTGACCTGAAATTTGGTACACATACTGTATACTACGTGAAGTCTACTATCCGCTTTCGGGGTGATGATTGACCTTCAAAGTTTTTCTTCTTTTAATTTTAATTTTATTTTATTGTAGAATCAACTCTCAGCAGTGGCCAGTAGGGCCGGCCATGCGGTTCATGTGTACAGGCTCTATTCTCATTCCCTACCACCTTCGCCGTCACTTCCCCAACCTCTTCATATCCTAAATCATTCTTGAGGCAGATTAAAGATTTAAGTGCCAGTTTAAGTGAAAAATTAAGGAAAATGTACTAAGTTATTACAACACAAACACTGACTTAATCAATTTTAATGCGAAAAGATGCCGACCAAACAAGAGAAGAAGTGGGCCGCTAGGGCGGAGTAAAGAAGAGCTGCTCAGGAAGCAGCAAGCGCATCAATCCCTGGGCAAACGAATGCTAAACGTACAGAGAAAACCGTATGAAAAAAATGAATGCTCAAGTCAAGTGTATTCATTGCACATTATCATGCAGAGCACCATTATTGGTTTTCAATAATACAAATGAGGGAAAGCTATGATAACCTCTCACTTGACATCTGCAGACTGTTTTTCCATTAGTGCTTGGAAATTCTCCATTTTAATTTTAGTTCTCCTCAAGTTGTCTGCCACACAGATTAACAGGGCATCTGGCCCAGAACAGTAAAAAAGTGGAGGTCTATGGTGAGATTGTTCAAGGGCTGGCTAGTGACTGGCACCTCACAATTATTTCTTATTTCTGTGTATTTTCTCTTATGTCTTCTCTACAGCACCTACTGTGAGCACTGATCCCTGTTTTTCATTTTGGCCCGGGCATCTACTTATGTGAACCCCTAAATCTCCTTAATAAAGAGGTTAGATGGAGGTTTGAAGGTTGTTGGAGGGTCTCTGACCTTATTATTATTGTTGGATTGCCAGATGATTCAGTCCAGGCATTTTCTTCTGCTGTTATTTGGAACTAAAAAAGGATTATTCTAATATTAAAACAACCATTCTTACCATTCTTGATTTGAAAAGTACACACTTTTTCTAATAAATCTCGATCTAGTGCTTATTTTAAGCAGTAAGGCATGTTTTTCCATTTTTTAAAATTATGTTCCCATCTCTGTAAAACCTACTTGACTAACTAACAGCTCTTCATTTCTTCAGGTTATTAGCATTATTTTGGTTATACAGTAATATACAGTTAAGGTTATGAATCTGAAGAACAGTTGTGATAGTGTAGACCAAAGTCAAAGTGAACTTTATTGTCATCTCAGCCATATACAAGTATACAGATAGACAAAATTGCGAAGCTCAGGGTCCACAGTGTAACAACATCCATCCATCCATCCATTTTCCAACCCGCTGAATCCAAACACAGGGTCACGGGGGTCTGCTGGAGCCAATCCCAGCCAACACAGGGCACAAGGCAGGAACCAATCCCAGGCAGGGTGCCAACCCACCGCAGCCGAGATCAGACGAGATAGGGCGCCTTCACACTGGAGTGGCCGTAAGCGTGTAACAACATGACATGCAAATAATAAATTAAAAATAGAATTAACACTTAAATTTAAAATTAAACCACAAACAAGACGACCTTGTGCAAAGACAAGACAAAGAAGTAGCAGCAATATTGATGTGTATTGTATGAGTATTCCAAAGATGTTAAAGGTAAAACAATGCAAATGTATACATTAGGAAAAGCATACAAACATTCAACTGTTTGGATGAAGTATTAGTGGGCACTAATAGTTCACTTATCAGAACAAGAAGCTCCATCAATCTATAAAAATGCTGCAAGAAGGAGCACCAGTCAATCACATTAAGGGCTATGTTAACATTGGCCTGTAATGAAAGAATGGCAAAAAAGAAGTCATTACTCAAAAAGAACCATGTGAAAGCACAGCTGGAGTGTACCAGAAAGCATAAGCATGACACAGTTGTGATATGGGAGAAGGCTTTGTGGTGAGATGAGACCATGAGTTTTATGGCCAAATTAAGTTCAAAGACACATGTGTGATGCAAATGTTTAACACAACCCATACCCTCACAAAACACCATATCTACAGTAAAGTACTGTATGGTAGTGGTAGCATTATACTGTAGCACTCTTCATCAGCAGGGGCTCCACATCTGAATGGTTGAAAATTCAAGTAAATACATTAAGCTCATCTTTCCACAATGTCAAAGTAACTTTGGAGTAGCTCAAGGTCAAAATGATGTGTGTCCTACAATGGCCCAGTCTAAGACCTGATGTCAGTCAAATTGAGAACCTGTGTCACTATTTGAAAATTAAAATGTATATGTGACATCTGAAGAAATTAAATAAATCACTGCTGAACAGTATGCAACGCTGGGTCATACAGAAATTACCCAAAAGACTTTAAATTTGTTAATGCTGTAAAAGGTGGCTGTATAAATACTAAAGTGTGGGGATCAAATACTCTTTATCTTATTAAGATTCATTAAATCTTGTTTTGCTGAAAAAAATACCCCAGGGAAACAACTTTCAGGGTAGGGTTTGTTATTCAGTAAAATTAGAGAATTGGTTTGAATACTTTTGCAAGCACTGTACATTAAATGTTGAAAAAATCAATATCACGTTAACATCCACCTTTTCTTTAACCCATTCATTCTATTACAGTGTTGAGAGTTAGAACATCAGGGAGGAAGCAACCTTGGGTGGAGCTAGTTTAATTTAATGCAGTTTCTAAAGCAGTCAGCACAAAATAGTTTATAAAGTAAAGGCCTTTTGTACAATAGTTTCCTATGCTTATCCATTTTTATTTATTAATTTATTTTTTTGCATTTGAAGCATAGGTGGGTTAAGTGACTTGCTCAGGGTTATATAATTAGTTGGAGGTGACGACTGAACAAACAACCTTGTACCCCATTTACTTGGCCATATCACATAACCTCAGATGTACCAGTAATGGAGGAAACTAATACACTGAACACAGAAAACACAAATACCTTGTATACACTGGATGGTGGAAGTCTGGAATAAATTAAGCTGAAACAGAAACCAAAGTCTTTAATGAATTGACTGGATGAGGTAAATGGATTTGTGGGATATTACCTAAGTTAATGAGCTATAGGAACCAAAAGGCTTGTTCTATTTTATAAACCTTATGTTTTCAATTTTGAGCCTTTTTGTTTAAAATTAAATCTATATACCTCTGGAATTCCTTCCAAGCTTGGGTCCTAGGATAGGCTATGTCACCCACCAGCTGGTAGTGGAAAAATTTCAGAAAATAGGCAAAGCCCATTTATTTATTTATTTTTTTGAATATTTAAAAGTTCACTAAATATTGGTTTAAACAAAATGCTAAAAATGATTTTCTACTACAGATATGTGTTAATTTTCTAACAACAACAATAATAGTTATTTCTATGGCACATTTTTATACAAAGAATGTAACTCAAACTACTTTACAAGATGTCAAAGAGAAAGCTGCAAGAAAAAAATAAAATTATATAAGAATAATAAAGAATGAGTAACAAAGGAAAAATCCATACAAGCTTATACAGTATAAAACAGAAAAATAGCATCCTTATGTACAATATCCTATTGTAACTCTATACAAATGAATATGATGATAAGATCAGATGTGCGGGAGGACAGAAAAAACAAAACATGTCCAGTTAAATTTGGGAAAAAAAACATAATTTACAGGGGCTCCAAGGCTAAAAGACCACTCAGCACCCATTGGGCATTCTACCTAACATAAATGTTCTTAAACCATTCCTTATTGTTTCCAGGCTTTGTCTAAAAGGTGTAAAAGAGAAGACAAGAGAGGCATGAAAATGTTTGGGGTGGCACCCCGTATATTTGAAATTATGGTTGGCATAAAGAAAAAATTACAAATTACAAGAGAGTAGTCTTTCAGGACGGGGTCCAATACAGGACTGTAAGGGAGAGAGATCTGCTGGGTTTTTATACGGTGGAGGAAAGAAGAGGCGTGTCTTTCGAGGTTGCTGGAAGTGATGTCAGAGGAGGAAGTGGAGTCTGTGGAGGAGCCAGACGAGGATTAAAGCGGTCTCCCTTCTGGGGATCTGTAGGGGAAGGAGAAAGAGAATTAGTGCATCCAGTCAGCCCCTGTCTCGGCATACAACATTCAGTTAAGTCCTTTGACTGCCTTCCATGCGCACGTGTGTGACAGAAGATATGATACTGGGGTCTCCTGGATACCTTGGGTATTCATTCCAGCATCACAGATGGCTGCATAAAAGCTACCAGTGTGTTTTCTCTAGACTTGTCAAATTTAAACTGGATGACCTTCATGAAATACCTATGTATTGTGATAATTGCTACATCAATTTATGAGGACTTTTTTCTATGCAACCCGCAATATCAGTCACAGGCTATTGACAGAACAATTGTAGACTTCAGCATATTGGTCACTGAACCAGTAGTACATTACTTTTTACAGATAGCTGAATTGTGCTTTTCGCAGGAGCATCCAAAATGGCATATTACTACACAAATCTTTCACGTCACCTTCAAAGAACATCCATGAACATACAGCTCTACAATCGAAATAAGGTATTCCAATAAATATGGCGTGCTTGTGGACTTCCTTCATCTTTATCTTACCATATTTGCTTCTGCTAAAATTAGGGTGGGTTCCTTACTGTGAGTGTGAGGCTCCTTTTTGTACCTTTACCTGTGCCTTGGGGAAACTGCTCAGTGGGAAATGTCAAGCTTTGTAGAGAAAATAACTGTTTTGGGATTTGAACATAAAACTGTGAAGCTGTACCTCAACGAGCAAGAAAAATACAACTTTAAAATCGACAATACCTTTATTATAGCACTAGCAGGACATTTAGTAAATATATGTAACATTTAGTAAAATATAAGTAACATAAAATAATATTTGCAGACTTGCTTAATCAAATTCAGCATTGCAGAAAATATATAGACACAGTAGACTCCATCTCCTCCATCAGCAGGTACTATGGTTTCCTCCCCCTTTTCAGAGGAATAGTTAGGCTGATTATTAACTCAAAACCAACCCACTGCTTTCATCTTCAAATCTGCCTTTTATTGAACATCTCTTCTTTATCTCTTTAACCACTCCAGCAGCAGTTATGTCTCTAAGCATGATTGCTGTGAAGTCAATCCTAGCCTCTTGCTGAATATCAACTGATCCTCCACTTTTTTTCCCTTCTGTAAAGCATCTCCATTCAATCTAACTCTTTCAGTACTGTTATCACTATTTATCATTATTTAATTACATCTTGCCTGAAGAAGGGGCCTAAGTTGCCTCAAAAGCTTGCATATTGTAATCTTTCTAGTTAGCCAATAAAAGGTGTCATTTTGCTTAACTTCTCACTACATCCATAATGGCTAACACGGTGCAACACCCTAGTACTACAGTACTGTTATCACTGAAGACTAATGGATCTTCCAGCCGTAACATTGCTAAATGGCAGTTTATGATGCAGTTAATCCTGAGACGGGAGTCCTGTGATCCTCATCTCCACTCTGCTCCTTAATCCTCTCATTCTATGGGCCTGCTATTTGGGTTGCACTCCTCTCATCTCCTCTCCTTGGTGTAAATGGGCATCATTGTTTTCTGTTCAAAACTGTCAGAACAGTTAGTAATATGGTTGCATGAGTGGGTGGTTTGGGGGGGGGGGGGGGGGGGGGGGGGGTCACTGGTAGCGGGTTCCTGTTCTTATTTTCATTGTTTTCTTTTTTCCTTTCACTTGTTGACAGATTGGGCTTCATTATTGTATATTAATTTCGGTATATCCTGCATTTTTCTTACAAAACTTGAATAAAGATACAGCCTTTTATAAAAGATGTGGACACATGCTGCCCAGAGATTGTTGCTGTCTTTTGCCGATTGCTGCTAGAGTAGGTAATGGCTCCATGTATTAGATTGTCTGTTCTAAAAATTTATGGAAGGGAATGGGCTGCTATCTCCATGAAGTCTTTTTTTATAATATTTATAACATTGCATAATAAACTATGATTTGTTCAGTTTAATTGTTTAAAAAAATAATAGTTTTCTTTGTTCAGTTTTATGTTACAAAGGATTCCAGGAAAATTCAGCCATGCCCACTTCCAATTGATCCCTGTGGGAGTAGTTAGTAGTTGGACATGTACATGTCAAAATGAAGTAAAAAAAAATTGAAAACAGTCTAAACTTTTTCTGCATAATCAAGTGAAATCAGACCATGTGGGTAACAACTGTGGTTAACAGTTAGACTGTAGTGCATTCCTAAATGTTACACACTTTGCTGTTGAAAGCAGCCCCCATTATCTTTTCATCTCAGTGCAGATGTATAGTATAAGTCACTTGAAAGCAATAATGTGTGGAGAGCAGACACAGATTAGACTTTCTGTGTGAAAGGAAAGTTTAGCTGTGTCATTTACTATAACCTTGTATTATGGAACTTGCCTTGCCTACTAAATTTTACATTTGCTCTGCCAGCAATCAAGAAGAGGTGGGTGGAATCTGGAAACAAGCTGCAATTGAGTAATAAACCACCCATAGACATTACGCTTATCTGTCTCCATTCCAGCAAGTATGTGAAAACAAACCATTACAGACATATGGAAGTTGGCATAGCTTCATTTTAACATTCTGCAGTAAATGGTAATCAAGCGCTTAACTCAGAAGTTGCAAAATGCATCAAACCCACCTTTTATAGAGTGAAAATGAATAATGGCTGTGTAAACAAGGTACGGAGCACCAGCACAACAACTCTGCCAGTCTTTTCACTCTTTTGTAAAGAGTTCACTGTGGGAGGGTGTGGCCAGTTTGAGCTCGGCTTTTATTAGCAACACAAAACTGGGCTTAGCAAATACATATTCACCCCCACTCTTAAGCAGCTGCAAAGTAGCTGATAGAAAGCTGCTGTAGACCATCAGTTAATGATCAGCCGCTAAGAAACTTGAAACAGCTAGTGACATGTTTGTTCTTTGTCTTGCATTTCTTGGGCTCTAGGCTAAGGACTTTCAAGAGTAAACAATGCCATTTGTAGGGCAAACAAAGTGGTGTTTAAAAGCAGGTTCAAAGCCCAGATAGATTCCTGTAGCTGCCTCTAACAGGCATAGATACACAGATAGGCAGGCATCTGACTCAGGGAAAGATGGAACAAGTGAGGGACTTTTGAATACTATTAGTAGTACTAATACTACTATTAAATATAGACATATATGGCTTTGCGCCTTGTATTTCTTGTGTTCCTGGTTCAATTCGTGATGTGGGAAGTATGGAGTTGCACATTCTTTTTGTGTTCACTAAGATTTTTACTACAGAGTTAGTTTTCATCTGACAGCCATGCTGTCATGTCAACTAGCCTGGGTAAGTTTCCTCTACAGTACTGCATATGCAGTTAAGCTTACATGGACTGAGTATTGAGAGCGTATCTCAAAGAGCTGCCAAAAGAGCTTTTGTGCTAGAATCTTAATTGTATATGTCAGACTTTAAAGTAAAGTCATAGTTAAGGTGAAAAATTCGCATCTCTCAATTCAATCTCTGAGCCCCTTTCAAGGAATGGGGTATTTCAGGGTAATGAAAGCTATCCCAGCAGCATCCATCTTAAAGCATGAAGTAATACTAGTGCATCACACTGCACCTTAAGTACCCACTGACATTTCTACTTATACTGGACCTGTTTAAAATTGACAAATAAAAGGAAAGACTTTTGGGTATGGAAAGAGAGCCAATGTGAATAATAATAATAATAATAATAGTAATAATAATGCATTTTATTTATAGGGGCACTTTACATTAGCAGTAAATCTCAAAGTGCAACATAAAAAGTTTAAACAAAGGCAAAGCAAGATAAAAACAGACATAAAACAACACATATTTGGAATATTCAGAAAATGTGCCAAATTCACATCAGCGGTGATTCAAACATAGGTACTTGGATCTGTGAGGTAGTAGTGCTAACTGCTGTAACAAAAATAACAGTCAATGAATGAAACACCTTTTACTATCTTTTATTTTTCTAAATGATTGGCAATGAGTACAACTGGCAATTATTACTTTGGTAAAGCTGAAAATATAGTCTTTGAATAGTATGACAGATGCAATTGTCAATTCATCATTCTTTTTCTTTTTATTTCTTTTTGTTTTTTTTGGGCTAATCTTTAAGAAACGCTACTTGATGAGCCAGTTTCTGAAAACTATGAGCCAGACAAAGCACTGTAGTGTACTAGTTCATTCAAAGAAGGCACGTGCAGACATATGGAGAATGTGCAGTATCTACATCAGCGTTTCTCAGCTTTTAAGTATTTGCGACCCGAGTTTTCATAACAGTTTTAATCGCACCCCCCTAACGTTTTTTTGAAAGGAGCCCACTAATACTAATTTGTTCTTTTTTAATTAATGATATATCATAGATGCATATTTTATTATGGGTGGCACGGTGGCGCAGTGGTATTGCTGCTGCCTTGCAGTTAGGAGACCCGGGTTTGCTTTCTGGGTCCTGCCTGCGTGGAGTTTGCATGTTCTCCCCATGTCTGCGTGGGTTTCCTCCGGGCGCTCCGGTTTCCTCCCACAGTCCAAAGGCATGCAGGTTAAGTGGATTGGTGATTCTAAATTGGCCCTGGTGTGTGCTTGGTGTGTGGGTGTGCTTGTGTGTATCCTGCGGTGGGTTGGCACCCTGTCTGGGATTGGTTCCTGCCTTGTGCCCTGTGTTGGCTGGGATTGGCTCCAGCAGACCCCCGTGACCCTGTGTTCAGATTCAGCAGGTTGGAAAATGGATGGATGGATATTTTATTATACCTACTTAACTTTTATCGACATTTATCTAACTATATATTTATTTTTCTAGTACCAGAATGTACTTTAAGTTAATTTGTTTTGGTTTCAATAGATGTATTTTTCATATTTTAGATTCTTGTTTTCTTTTTTTCACATCTTCGCACCCCCCCCCCCCTTTTTGTTACTTCACGCCCCCCCTAGGGGGGCCCACCCCACAGTTTGAGAACCACTGATCTACATGGTCAAAGATTGAGCCAGGAATTGAATATTAAGGCATTGTCACATTACTTTTCCAATAATTTTCTATTGTAGACTTCATTTACATACCCTTAGCAAGTCAAGGCCAGTCGCAGCACTGACCTGTGAAGGTTGGTCATGTAGTGTGGCATACCCAGCATTTCAGTCCAACAAGTCTGCAACTTGCCCTGACAAAATCAAACTAGGGTGTGGCTTGTGTGCATGTGAGATCTGTCAACAAATGAGCACTCGCCTGTAGTACAATACATATAATGCAGTTACAAGGAACGAATGCAGGTGTTTTGGACTTCACAGACAGAAAATATCCTTGTCTATTTGATGTCACATGTTTTACATACCACAACAGAATGGAAAAGCTTTTGCACAGCGTCTGGCTCCATTAGGCAGTATTTTATTGGCTGTCAGAAAAAACAGCAAGCTTGTAATAATTTGGAAATGTGAAACTGTGCTGGAAGGTCATCATGGAGTTGTCTAATTTGACTTGCCTTGTGATTTTAGTCACTTAAAATGACATGTTGTGTTGACAAAATCAGCTACTGCAGTTGTCAAGTTTGAATCCCTCCCACCCAATGACTTGAAGTTGTGTAATGTGACATCTGCTTATGGCACTGGAGCTGTGAGCCCCAGCACTAAACTATTTACTGCCATGTAAATTTACTGCTAATGTTTTACTTGAATTTGACTTTTCTGAAATAAGCCTTATGCTGGTAAAAAAACGGATTCCATGTTAAGACCCTGTGATATTAGTTTTACCCTACAGTATGGTCTGTAAAGTTTTTTGTTTTTTAGTTTTTTGGAAAACCTTATTCTAAAATTACATAGTTTCTTCATGTTATAAATATGCAGTGACTAGCTGTGTTAAGAGGTTTCACCCAGGAAATTTCAGTAGGCAATGGGTGTCAATTACAGTATAGTGCCGTTAGTTAATTGAGTGTGTCAGAAGTACCATGCAGCTAACTAAGTGCTTTTCTGTATACAGTATTTCTAGGAGCTTTTTTTCCCCCCAAAGGGCTAATATTATTGATGGGCAGTGTGCTGTGGTGGTTAAGGCTTTGGACCTAGGACCTAACCTTGAGGTTGTTGGTTCAAATCCTGTGTGACCATGAGAAAGTCACTCCACATGCCTGTGTATCTCAGATGTTGTAAGTCACCTTGGATGAAGGTGTCAGTCAAATAGTAAGTAATAATAGTAATATTAGGAGATCACTGGAGCTGCTTACTATTGAACATACTATACACAATTGCCCTTGAGCCAAACATTAATGCATTAGATTAATTCCTGCTTTTTTCTGCTTTTCCTAGTGACTTTTCTCTTGTTTATGGTCACCGCAAAACAGAATTTTACAGGAAAGTGTATTTTTATTTAAATCGGCTGTGATCCCTTTAAACTGCAGCTGCCAACCTTTTTTCTGGGTGCCTCATAGGACATTATTTCTCCGCTCATTCACTCTCCCTCCCACGCTGCAGTTTAGAAGAGCTGCGCGGCTGTTGTTGTACCATTCTGTTATGATTTGAGTTTGTTTTGTTTTTTTTGAAAATTGAAAATTCACCTTAGTGTTATTTTGGAAGAGGAATACAATTCTGCAGTCGGAATGTAACTTAAGAATTTGGAATTTAACTTTGCAAATATATCAAAATGTCCTTTCTTAGTGAATACATACTGCCCTAGATGTACCTTGCTGCCAAATTTCAGCTGGGAACAGTAAATAGGGTTTTTGTTGATGAGTGAGTGAATGTTTCAATCATTCAGTCAACTCTGCATGATATATAGCACTTACCAAATAATTCAAAGAGTACATGACATTTGTTTCGCTCTAATTGGGTCTTATCAGATGTACGCACTTTTGCTTCCCCTTGTAGGGACTGAACCTCAGACCTCAGAGCCCAAGGCAAAGCCTGAGACATTGTGACATAGAGGCTGGTTTGCTTACTTGACAGGGTGTAGATTGGGGTATTACATGTATAGGTCTGATCACAATCTGATATCTGGCTGGTTACCTACCAGGGAACGCTTGTGGTTGGTCAGTCAGTTGGCAGACATCCACCAAGCCCTCCTATTTGTGAGAAGCAGATGATATATAGTACCTGCCAAATAATACATATCTTTGTCAAAACAACCTGCTGAAATTCAAACCAAGCATCAGAATTTGGAAGAAAGATGATTTAAGTGACTTTGGTTGTTGGTGCCAGACGGGCTGGTGTGAGTATTTTAGAAACTGCTGATGTACTGGGATTTTCATGCACAACCATCTCTAGGGTTTACAGAGCATGATCCAAAAAAAGGAAAATATCTAGTGAGCGAAAGTATTCTGGGTGAAAATGTCTTGTTGATGCTAGAGGTCAGAGAAGAATGGCCAGACTGGTTTGAGCTGATAGAAAAGCAACAGTAACTTAAATAACTACTTGTTACAACCAAGGTATGCAGAATAGCTTCTCTAAACTCACAACACATCGAATCTTGAAGCAGATGAGCTACAGCAGTCTGCTAAGAACTGACAACTGAGGCTACAATTTGCACAGGCTCACCAAAATTGGACAACAGAACATTGGAAAAATGTTGCCTGGTTTGATGAGTCTCAATTTCTGCTACGATATACAGATGGTAGGGTCAGAATTTGATGTCCACAACATGAAAGCATTGATCCATCCTGCCTTGGATCGACAGTTTAGGCTGGTGGTGGTGGTGTAATGATGTAGGAGATATTTTCTTGACACACTTTGAGCCCTTTAACACCAATTGAACATTGTTTAAATGCCACAGTCTTCTTGAGTATTGTTTCTGACCATGTCCATTACTTTATGACTGCAGTGTACCCATCTGCTGAGGGCTACTTCCAGCAGGATAATGTGCCATGTCATAAAGTTTAAATCATCTCAGACTGGTTTCACTGTACTCAAATGGCCTTCACAGTCACCAGATCTTAATCCAATAGAGCACCTTCAGGATGTGGTGAAATGGGAGATTTGTATCATTGATATGTAGCAAATCTGTAGCAACTGCGTGATGCTGTCATATCAAAATGGACCAAAATCCCTGAGGAATGTGTCATGCGCCTTGTTGAATCTATGCCACAAAGAATTATTGCAGTTCTGTATACTATATACATATGAGCGCTTTGAGTAGTGAGAAAAGTGCTATATAAATGCAAAAAATAATTATTATTATTATACTGTATATATATATACTGTATGTTTATATGCATATATATACATACATACAAAAAAGATAGATAGATAGATAGATAGATAGATAGATTTTTTTTAATGAATCTTGTAAAATTATCCATAATAGAAGATTACCTGTTTAATTAATTTTCATATACATAAAAAAATGCTAAAAGGTTTTCTCAAAAAAGGCCACCCTGAACTTAATGAGCCGTATAATACATTTGACTATTCATTTTTTTTCACTATGAATTTGGCTGGAAGGAGGTATGGGTTGTGTTTTTTTCTTGCATCTTTCCTTGTTTGACAATTTATAGTTATAAAGAACAAAAAGGGCAACATTTTTACTAAAAACAGCAATATGTAAAAATTTTCAGTCATGTGCAGGTTTTAAGTAAATTGAAACATTTCAGGGATGGGAAATAATTGTAACCTGGCAATGAAAAAAAAAATGTTTTTAGAAACTCTATGCTTTCGTAATATGGAAACAAAGTGAGGATGGTCATTTTTAAAACTTACTCTAAAATTGTCTCTTTTGGTTATGGCTTGCATTCGATTTCCCTGACTCAGAAGAACCAATGCACTAATCTAAATATTTATGGTGCATCTTATACCCCTAAATTTTGATCTCTCACTGTATGTGTATAAAAATAAAAGCCGATCATCTCATTTAGTTTCACGCCTGAATTCTGAATGCTAGCTTCTCTCAATTATTATGATATAACCCTTTGGTCTGGCTTTAACAAAGTATGGTTAGCATAATCAAATACATCTGTTATTTGTGAGTGTTGACATTAAATATTGTGTAAGGACCCTGTCTGACAATGTTGCGTATGCGGCCATTCATCCATAAATTTTATTGAACCCGCTTGAACCTAATTCAGATTTACTGAGCACTCTTGTAAGCTGCAACAGTTTGTGCGCATAACCACATGGTTCCATCCCTATTGTGAGCATCAGGGTGTCTGTGACCCTATGCATGCAGTTCATTTTAAATTGCTTAAGTCTTCACTTCCCAGATGCCTGTAGTCAAGGTTCACTGCCTGCTGTGACCCTTATGGTAAATCCTTTAAGCAGTAATTGTAGTATAACTACACATATCATGTGCAGCACATACATCAATGCTGATTACTACATTTCCTAACATGATTTTAATTTTTTTATGACTGTATAAAAAATCTTTTACAGAAATAGTTTATTTAGGAGCATTGTGATGGTGCACTCTCTGGAGAGACACATTTAAAATGATGATAAATTGAATTGACGCAACACTATGATGAAAAATACTAAAGTATTATTAAAATAAAAGAATTCCAAATTACAAAGATTCTTTTAGCTTCCCATTGCTACTTAAAACATCACCCAAGGGAGTAGAAGACCCTGTAACATGTGAAAATAAAGCCATGGAGGAGGTGTTGAATCAATCCCAACATTCCTTGTGTGCACTCCCTTTACTGAGTTAAAATAGACTCCCCCTTTTCTGTTTTGCATCTACTTTATAAAAAAGAGATGCCTGATATCAATAGGTTCTGTATAAGGAGTATAACACAGAAGGAGACTTCCTGTTATATCACATAATTGAGAAGTACTGCTTTTGAGCGAAATACAGTGTAAGCATGGTAATGATTTAGCCAAAGAAGACAGCAATAATGAGGACTGCACAATGCCGTTAAATAGCTGCCTTGATTTTCCTTAAAAGTTTAAAATCTATACTGCTCTTTGAAACAGAACTTGAATTTAGAAAGGCAAAGTTTACTTTGACTTAATAGTATCACATATATGGGCCTATTCACAATAGAACAGTCTGATTAGGACCATGGCAGTCATTTAATCCCCCCCTAATAATGCTCAGGAAATATGTACCCTACAATACAATACAATACAATTTATTTTTGTATAGCCCAAAATCACACAGGAAGTGCCGCAATGGGCTTTAACAGGCCCTACCTCTTGACAGCCCCCCAGCCTTGACTCTCTAAGAAGACAAGAAAAAACTCCCAAAAAAACCTTGTAGGGAAAAAATGGAAGAAACCTTGGGAAAGGCAGTTCAAAGAGAGACCCCTTTCCAGGTAGGTTGGGAGTGCAGTGGGTGTCAAAAGAAGGGGGTCAATACAATACAATACACAGAACAGAACAATTTCTCAATATAGTAAGAAATAAAAAATATAAATTTTAGAAGTACAGAGCAGAATTTAACAGTAGATGATATATCCCATAATAAGATTTGGATTTGTGTAGAGTCCTGGAGACCTCATCCTTCAAGCTGCCTCCCCCTTTTGGCCATTCCACGGCTGAAACAGTGCTGGGCCAGCCGATCCGATGAAAGGACCCCTCTTTCCCACGATTCCTGCAATCCTCCATCTGGGATGACTTTTCCTTAGGCAGGCAAAGCAACTTGGCAGGTGGGCCATGGCACCAAGTGCCTACCCTGTAGGTACTCTCCTTTTTTGAAGGAAAGATAGTTCTCAGAGAGCAATTCCAGTGTATTAATTTTCAAACTAATGGTGCAGTTGGTAGTGCTGCTGCCTCAGAGATACAGCGTCCTGGGTTTACATCTCATGCCTGGATGCTGCTGGTGTAGATTTTGCACAAATTGCAGGTGCCTGTGTGGGTTATTCTTTCATATTTTAAAGACATGTATAGTATGTCTGAATTGGCAATACCAATACGAGTGCGTGTGTGTGTGTGTGTGTGTGTGTGTGTGTGTGTGTGTATGTGAGATTGGCTCTGTGATAGAATGTTACCCAATGAGGGATTAGTGTTAGTGTTAAAGTACTTCTTTAAAAACCCATTATGTTTTAATATACACTTCAAATTTTATTTTAACACTGGAAATTTCACCACCCCATGACCCTGAATAGTATTAAGTGCAGATGAATAGATTATGTTATGTATATTTTCAAAGAAGAAAATTTATTCGACTCATTCCTTCCTTCTAAAAAATGAGTTGATATACCAAACATAGAGAATGATGAAAGAGTCCAAATACTATTATTACAGAAGCTTTTTTCTATCCATTCCACTGGGAAGCAAAACAATATGCCTGACAGCAGTGAATGTATGTAGCATGTTACAAAGTAAATGTGAGAGGTGGCTTTGTGCTACATGCAATATCTTTCCAAATCTATTGGGGAAACTCTAAAAATGTGCTTTTTTTTTTCATTTTTTTTCTTTTCTTTGAATTCATTCATTTACCTGAACAGCATGCCTGACCCTTTATTTTTTATTTATGTGGAACATTTATTGATGTTTATCTGCTTTTTTTAAAAAACATTTCCCGAAATGACCTTGGTTTCAAGATCGTTTCATAAGTAAAATTATATATTGATTATTTTAAAGTAAAATCCATCTTGTGGAAGTGACACAACAACCAGAAAGCATTTTGCTATATCGGACTGAAAATGGATACACTCTCGCTTAAGATTTAGATGAAAGAAATGAAGGACATAGTTTTTCTTTGTGTATGTATGTGTGTCTTTTATATATGATAATATTTCTGTGTGTGCATAATGTATATTTGTATAACAAGTCAAGAATGTTAAATATAAAATGGTGAAGCCATTTACAGGATTTAATCAGTGGGTCACACTAAAATGGAAGTCCATTCTATATCCACTTATCCAGGTTAGGGTCACAAGAAAATTCCAGCCTAGCCCAGCAAGCAAAATATAAGACAGGAACAACCACCAGCCTGGGCACCACCCCATCGCAGGGTGAACACCCACATGCACAAACACACACTAAGGCCAATTTAGCAATGTCAGTTCTCCTAACCTGCATGTCTTTGGACTGTGGGAGGAACCTGGAGCACCTGGAGGAAACCCATGGAGACATGGGGAGAACATTCAAATTGCATGCAGGGAGCACTCAAACTGCGAGCAGCAGTCTGTGCCACCCTAAATGAATGTTAAAAGCTTCTCTTGATGTAAACTTTTACATTTATTAAAAGTTATAAATGGAGGTAGTTCGCCCTCCTACCTCCCAGCTCAGCTCAATGTCTGGGCTTACCCATAATCCTTTTATACACCCTGACCCGGAGGTGTTCCTGTCCAACAGTCCACAGTTCCTTATTCCTTCCGGGTCAGGATAATCAGTCCTTTTCTTCACCCCGGGAGCACGTCGTTTCTTCCCATCATGTGACCATGACGTACTCCTGGGTTATAGGGCATATAGGAGCCTCCGAGTCCCCCTACAGCGACTCCTGGTGGCCCCCAAGGTATCCAGCAGGGCTGCGTATAAAAACTACATAGTCCATGAGGCCCTGCTGGAACTCGGGGCACATCCACGCTGTTAGGAGAGCTCCTCCTGGCAGCCTGGGGGTGAGGGCCAGAATAAGAAGCCGGCAATCCACCACAATATATATATTGTGTGTGTGTGTATATATATATATATATATATATATATATATACTAGGGGGCTCCGCCCCCTGCTCGCTTCGCTCGCCAACCCCTGGTGTTGGGAAATGACAAAGAGCGTGATGTATGAATGAGATGTAGAATAGTGTGAAGGTGTAGATGATGCAAATAGAAAGCAAACAATAAAGTGTGTGGCACAGTGTAAAGGGTTATTGGAAAATTTCTTTGTACACGGCTTATTAGTGTAAAAGGTAATTTCAGGTCAGAACTTGTAAGGTCAATGAAGATGGTCATTGTCGTGATCAGAGTCAACTTTGTCAGAGCTTAGAAAGAGTTGTGTCTCTCCAGGAAGTAATGCAATGACTTGGGTATTTATGTTTTCCACATTAATATTGTTTGGACATAATATAGTGCGTTGTGTTAAAAGGGGCATTTGGTCTAATGAGATTGCTGTTCCAAATCTGTCTGTAACTAAGTCGTCACAGATAAAGGCTTGAGGAATTGTACTAATATCTGGGTGAAGTCTATCTGTATTGGTGAGTGTACCATCTCCCAGATGTAATAACCAATAGTTATGATCTGGATCTGGACATCGCATGTTTTGTACTAACTGTATCTTTTGAAAGCAATGCCAATTGTCTGTGTATTTTAAGGTGCACTGAACAATAGCTGAGCGCATGGCATGTGGAACAATAGCTAAGCACTGTCTAAAATCTCCTCCTAATAAAAGTACCTTTCCTCCAAAGGGAATATTATTATTCATCAACGTTTGTAGAAGTTTGTGAATGGTGTTGAGTAAGTGACTGGATGCCATTGTACATTCATCAATAATTAACAGTTTTGCAAGACGGATGTCATGTGCAGTGCTACTGTTCATGTTCATAATGGATACCGATTTGTAGTAAGTAATGCAGTTCATAAAGTTTTCACTTTCAGGTACATCGTTAGTTAGAAGGTTCTGTAGATATTCAGGATATGAATGTAAAGGAGGCAGTCTAATTTGACCCTTTTGACAACAACGTGTAAATTCATTACTTGTATTGTCAGTTGTTTCTTCAGGGAAGTTAAGTGAATGACAATGATTGCAAATGACATTCATTAATCCCAATGAATTTTCCTGAATAGTGGACTCATTATTGAACGCGTTGTCAGCTAACTGGCACAAGTGTTTAGCAGGTGTCTGTCGTTGATGTCCGTGACATGTATCTTTTGCTTGTGCCGTTTGAGAGACGTTGTTGTATGTGCAGTATTTGGGACGTGTTGTTTTGGAGCTGTAATCGATTTGCCTGTGCTGTGTGAGAAGCCCGTTGTAGTCTACTGCGTGCATTGTTTGTATTGAGCCTTGCTCGTTTTTGTATGTCGGTCAGTTGAGCTTTCTCTTTTTGGAGTCTTGCCTGCTTGTTTTCCGGCATTTTAGATGCGCGGTGTAGACATCTGCGTTTATTTATTTTGTCCCTTCGCTGCCGTTTCTGTATGTCTGAGACGGGAGGTGTTTCGTTTTGAATCCGTGCCTGTTTCGATTTCATGTGGGTTCGTGTGTTTGGTCCCGTCACTCGAGCCGTATCGTTTTGTACCTGTGATCGTGAATTCATTACTTGTTTGTTCTTCAGCGTTAGAGATATGGATAAGTAATAAGGAGGATCGCACTCACTGTTAATATGGAGCCTTTTCTGTGGTTAAACGGTTAATAGTGGATCAGTATAATGAGATCGACCTATGCTGTCTAATTTGAATGTGTTGAGATGACGTATGTTTAATACGGACGGTTCGTTCAGTAATGGGCAGGGTTGCCACCCGTGTTGTAAAATACGGAATCATCCCGTATTGGAGAATGAAATTGCGCATCCCGTTTTGAATCAATACGGGACGGGTTTTGTCCCGTATTTTTTTTATCATTTTTTTTAAAGCAGCGTCTCATGCAAATCATCCCACACGCATTTTATGAAGATGTCTCCTTTCCTACTTTTGATTGGGTAATACTTGATGTCATCGTTAGTTTGATTGGTCATTTTAAGTGTCCAGTGAGGAGGGCGGGTCTTTTAAGTAGAGTCTGCAAAGTGTTGGCACTGGGATGTGGCTCTCGCTGCAGTATGCGTCCCTTATTTTTTTGTATTAAAAGTGGTAACCCTAGTGGGGCTTTGTGTCTCATTTCTTATTTATGTTAGTGTGGTCGTGGGTCCGAATCCTCCTTTTTGTGTATGTTTCATGTGCTATGTCCGTAGTCTGTCCCATTTTGTGTCCAATGGGTTTGTGTGGTGCTCGCGTCTGACTTCTTTTTTTTTTTTGTGTGCTAGGGGCGCGTTGCCTCACTTTTTTTATCTCTGTTAGTGGAGGGGGTGTTTGTTTGTAGTGGGTCTGAATCCTCTTCTTTGTGTGCGTAGCGTTTCGTGTGCTATGTGGCGCTTGCGTCTGACTCCTTTCTTTTTGGTGTTCTAGGGGCGTGTCGCCTCATTTCTTATTTCAGTTACTGCAGGGGGGCTTTGTGTGTCGTGGGTCTCAATTCTCTTCTTTGTGTGTGTTCTGTTTCGTGTGCCATGGGCTTCGTGCGGCGCCGGCGTCCGACTCCTTTTTTCTGTGTGCTATGGGCGCCTCATTTCTAATTTTACGTTGCTTTCCATCCAGTTTCCGTTGCTTGGAAGGGGGGTTTTGTGGGGGCGCCTGCGCAGTACGTCTTTTGCGTCCACGGCCCATGGCCGGATGTCCCTGCGTCCATCCGGTTTACCATTCTTGGTTAGTAATATGGATATATATATATATATAGTATACAGTATACTGTATATACAAGGGGGTACCCAAAAATAGCCAGAATTGAAAAAAAAAAAATTGTTTTCTCCTTCAAAGTACTTTCCATGTGAATGAATGCACTTGTCCCAACGGTTTTTCCACTGGTGGAAACAGTTTTGGAATTGCTCAAGAGGAAAGTGATTTTTCTTTGACAAAACGCTTTCCTTTGAGTTTTTTTTTAATAGGCGGGAATAAAAAAAAGTTGCACGGACCAAGATCAGGCGAGTAGGGAAGGTGGCAAGACCTCCAAGACACACAAGTCAATTCAGTAATCTCTTCAATGACAATCTTCGTAAATTGCATTGCAAACTTTTTCAAGATTTTCGACATTCCTAATTGTGAAAGGTCGTCCAGATCTTGGTTGGTCTTCAAGTGACATTTCCCCTTGTTTGAAATGCAAAAACCACTTGTAAACCTTGTCACAGGAAGCTGGGGGTGGTACCCAGCCGGGACGCCCAGAAGGACCGGAGGAGGGCTTACGCCTCCACCAGATCACGTGGGGGCGACCGCCCTGGTGGCTTTGGGGACCATGGGAACAGAGCTTAGGAGCTCAACCCTATAGGGGCCCATGGTCACCACCAGGGGGCACTCCAATGCCTATGGAACCCTGGCCCTCAGCACTTCCGCCACACCCAGAAGTGCTGGGGGGAAGAAGACCATGGACACCCAGAGTGCTTCTGGGTGCACAGCTGGTACTTCCGCCACACTGGGGAGTGCCGGCGGAAGCTAATCGGGAAGCACCTGGAGCATGTCCGGGTGGGGATAAAAGGGGCTGCCTCACTCCATTCGATGAGTCGGGAGAGGAGAAGGACAGAGCTCGGGAGGAGTGGAAAGGAGGCAGCCTGAAGAGAGGAGGAGTTGGGGAGTTTTGGGGTTGTGTGTACACTATTTTAAAAATCAGTTGTAAAATAAACGTGTGTGGTGCTTTAAAATCATGTCTACCTGTCTGTGACTGGGCTGCTTTCCACAACCTGTGTTTTACTTAAAGCTTCCTCCTTAAAAGCAGACTGCACAGGATATTGTAAATATGTTACACCTAGTGCCAAAATTTGCACATAAGTCTAGATTGTGCACCAGGTACAGATTCTGGTTATATTTGAGTACTCCCTCGTGTGTATATATAAATATATATATAAATAAACTATGTGTGTGAGTTTTTGATATTGATAATAGAGCCATGGATTGGTGGTTCATCCAGGGCTGATACAGGCTCTGGATTCCATCAACCCTAAACTCTCTTAAACAGGTTATAAAATGTATTTGATATGTGAATATATTTTACAAATATTTATATATATAAATATTTATACACGTTGAAAGAAAAAAATTATTTTCTTTACAGATTGCTAGATAGATCTAACTTTATTTGTCCCCAGTGGGAAACTTGGCTTTTTACAGAAGCGCTTTAAATAAATAAATAATAAATAGATAAATAAATACATATATCCATATACACAATACGTCTGAACACACACTAGAATGTCTAAAAATCAAGAAAATTAAAAATAAAGAAACTTTCTGACTTGGCTGTCACAGTCAGAGTGAGGCATTATGCAGGCATACTGCTGTGGGTATAAAGGAGCCTCAGTAGTGTTTCTTCTGAATAATTTGTTGGCTGAAAGTCCTCAGTGTTAGTGTGTCAGAGAGAGGATGTGTAGCATTGTTCATAATGGCCCTCAGTTTCATTTTAATTCTCTCCTTCATTACTACCTCCCATGACTGAGCCTTCTTTTTTAATTAGCTTGTTGATTTGGTGGGCCTCTCTTGACGTGATGTCACCATCCCAGCACACCACAGTATAGAAAATTGCACTGGCTGTCATAGAGTTGTGGAAGATGCGAAAGATGTCATTACTCACATTAAAATAAAACATTCTCCCCAGAAAAAAAGAGCCTGCTCTGTCCTTCATAGTACTTTACTCAAAATATAACAGATGATTTTGGTGTCTTATTTATTTTTTAATAGAGTACAATTCCATTTGCTTCCAATGCCACATAATCCAATTTATCCTCCTGGAGAAACAAGAGTCTTTCCTAACAGTATCAAGAGCAAAGTAAGAATCAGTTAATTGCTTCGTACACATTCTCACACTGCAGGATAAGTCACACTTACCAGTCAGCTTATTCTGCACTTCTTTGGAATGTGGGAGGATAACCATATAACCAAAGAAAAACACAAACGGACATAAAGATAAAATGCAAACTCCACACACACAGAGACCTGGCCGGTATTGAAATGATTGGAGCTTGGCAGTGGCAGCTCTAAACATGTACTACATTGGTACACACAGTACTGTACACTTGAAAAATGTACTTTAATACAGTATGTTATGTGAAGCACTTCAGGCAACTTAACCATGTTTTATTTATGGGCATGAAATACACTGTTTTCTATAAAGGAAAAGGTGCCACAGTACACAAATGCTTCATTCTTCTGCATGATTTGTAAATTTCTTAGACTAAAGTAATTATTATATAACTTTTAAGTGAGCATTATAAATAATGCCAACAATTTTACTATTATAGATATAAATGGAACAGTGTTTTATAACATTTTTTTTACTTTTACTCTTTGATATCACCTCCATTTGAGTGATAATTGATTAGCAGCCAGTGTGTAATTTACAGTTTTATTGCTTCAGCTGCTGCACTAAATCTGGCTGTAAAGACATTTTTTTTTCCATAATGGTAGAAAACAGTTTCTGGAGTATAACCTTTTTATTTAAAGGCACTGAACATGTTTAGCCACATCTCCAAAATTGCAGGGACCTATTCTTGCAAAAATCAGAAATGAGCATTAAGGATGCAGGAAAGTTTACAAATAAGAAAAAATCATTCTATCCATATCTGCAGTTAGTTGTCCAAATGTTTCACCAAGTTGCTTTATTAAACATGGTAGATCTGCTTTTATCATGTACTTAGTGGAAATGTCTTCTGTTTTAGCTATCAGCATTACAAAACAGTAAACACACTGATGTTCTCAAAGTAATTAGTGCAGCACAAAAAACATGATAAAAACACAAAAACAGATAGATGACACACTAAAATATAATACTCTAATTAAGATCATGCATTTCTATATAATCCATACATGTAAAATCTAAGCAAATTATTCACTAGATTGTGAAAAGACAAAGAGGCAGACTATCATTTTACACCATGATGCTTGAGTGATTCTCACCTCATTGAAACCGAGGCTTCCTGCATGTTGAATTAGTAGTTTCTATCCCCTCCTAAATAACGACCGGCAGGGAATAAACAAATTGAGAGGAACAGAGATGTCATTCAGTACTTTACATTTCATTTTCATTATAAGAGTTTATCCCGCTGTTACCAAGACCTACCATGCCTTCTGCCAGCCAAGATACTTTCTTTAATCACGGTGCCTAAAGCTCAAAAAAAAAAAAAACACTCCACTTTGAGAACCAAGTTGTTTGGAATGTAGCCCCATGTAGATCATACACAAGCTTTCAGGGCTCTTAAACTCTAATGTTCATGAGGAAATTAGAATGGGCAAGGCTGTGAAAACAGCTTGAAACTCTGCATAATCCAGCCACTGCAAGTGAATGAGAAAAATCAATGACCAAGAGGCATCGATCTTCTCGCCAAGTGTGAATGCAGTTTCTTCTATAAACTCTGCTGGGGATTTTTTTTTCCCAAGCCATTCACTTGCAAAACATGTTTGCTGAAGCTGAATTTAGAATGCAGGTCTTTGCCACAAGAAGCTTAAACCTTGTGATAAAAGAATCTCATTTATATATATAAAAAAAAAGTGCATGAATATGTCTGAGTGTGAAGAGTCAGTATATATTTAGGCATGTGCATTTCATATGAACTGCAACCTACAGCAAATCAACTGCAACAAAGCTGGCATATTTTGCTTCTCCAAATATTTGCCCTGTTCTAATCAAAATATGATATTTCAGTGGCATTTCACAATGTCAAAGGGCCCTCACTGAACACAAAGTAATAATATGAATTGTTCAAAGAATTATCTCCTGCTATAAAGAATTTTGTTCTTTACTTTCCACTTAATTGTTTTAGCTGATGTCATTACCATATATAATTATGGCAAGGGAATCAAGTGTGTATATCAGTTTAAAAATCTACACTTCGATTAGTTTCTTCTAAATTAAATACATTTTGCTTATTTTATGTAACTTTGCATTTAATGGTTGGTTTATTTAGATACGTATATTAATACTGGCGACTCAGTGGTGCAGTACTTAGCACTGCCTCCCTACCTCTCCAGAGGTCTGGGTTCAAAGCCCACCAATGTTGCTGCATGAATTGTACACAACACCGTTATGTCTATCATGATTTTTCTTGGTGTATTCAGGTTTTCCTCCATCAATCCTCTTCTTCTTCTTTTGGCTGCTCCCGTTAGGGGTCACCAACAGCGGATCATCTTCTTCCATATCTTTCTGTCCTCTGCATCTTGTTCTGTTACACCCATCACCTGCATGTCCTCTCTCATCACATCCATAAACCTTCTCTTAGGCCTTCCTCTTTTTCTCTTGCCTGGCAGCTCTATCCTTAGCATCCTTCTCCCAATATACTCAGCATCTCTCCTCTGCACATGTCCAAACCAACACAATCTCATCTCTCTGACTTTGTCTCCCAACCGTCCAACTTGAGCTGACACTCTAATGTACTCATTTCTAATCCTGTCCATCCTTGTCACACCCAAAGCAAATCTTAGCATCTTTAACTCTGCTACCTCCAGCTCTGTCTCCTGTTTTGTGGTCAGTGCCACCGTCTCCAACCCAAATAACATAGCTGGTCTCACTATCGTCCTGTAGACCCAAAGTCATGAATTTTAGGCTGACAGGTAGTGCATGAAGTACTCTTTAATAAACAGTGTTCCCATTCAGGCCCAGTGTTGTCTGAACACTGAAATCTTACTCTGGTGCTATGGAATATGCATGTAAATTAAATTATTGCTGTCAGTTAGGATATGCATGTCTCTGTATATATACTATATAAAATCCAATGTCTGTCTGTCTGTCTGTCTGTCTGTCTGTCTGTCTGTCTGTCTGTCTGTCTGTCTGTCTGTCTGCTGTTTACGAGAGAACTACTTAACGGATTTAGATTTTGTTTTTTTCTAGAATTTGCTTGGACATTCTGGTTGATTTTGCGACTTCTCTCATTGCGCTAAGAATCATAGTTTGCTTGCAGGAGCGATATATTTGTGCTAATCCGAGACAGAGGCTGCGGTCCAAGGGGAGGGGGAGCGTGATGTCAGGAGTGGGGAGTCGGTCTACCTCTGTGTTTTGGAGCGTAACTTGCCACTGCTTAACTAGTGATACCTTTTTGTTCACTGATTTTAAAATTTTGTCCTGTTTCACTACTACATGAGTGGAGCCGCGAAGAACGGCTAGTCTTTAATATATCATATGTGGATACTCTAACACACCCAAAAGCCACACTACCTTGTCCTCTTGACCAACTTCACACAGAACAATTTCAACAGACATACAAATTTAGATGCTGTGTGTGCAGTTCAGAATGGTTATTTCCTAATGCAAATTTAAACAGTTGCATGCATTGAATCAATTTACCACACTGACACTGTAGCTCTAGTTATTTAAAGAGCATGTAAGGCTGAAGCACATCATTTCAAGTGAGTTCCATTCCAACATGAACATTGCCAGTACCATGGACCAGCAATCTCTATTACTTTATGTTATCGAACTTCATACTCTTGAGATTAAGGCACACATTAATGGCTATGTGATGGTCCTATTTGTACTTTTTCCTCTGAAAGTCTATGTTCTCTTTCTTAAATCCTATTGAGGCTTCTCAAAGAATGTGCTTCCCTTCCTTGCTGCCACTGAAGAATTGAGCCTGCTCAGCCTGTGAAGAGCTGCTGCTACAATACCTTCTTACAAACCTCACAGTAGTAGTTGCAGGTTCAGGGCACAGTGAAATTCTAACTTGCATGTTGCTACTCTCCACAGCCATGGTAAGCAAAAATGTATTAATAACACTTAACACATTGACTGACAAAATAAATTGTTCCTAATGTCAATGTAAAATCAAGGTGTTATGTTAACATACCAATTAAATGAATGTATTTTTTCTAAAATAAAAATCTATTTGAGTTACCTCATAGTTGCCATATGGAGCAGAAAATTCTTTGTGCACACCACCTGTGCAATAATGACTTTTTGCACTCCAGTTACACGATAACTCGCCAGAATCGAACAAATTAGATCTTACACAATTAGTTGCCATTGAATGTTGCAGTTTCTATTTGAACTTTGCCATGGTGAGACACTAATCTTTGAGAGACATTCAGAAGGTTATGGTTCTACTTATGTAGATAAAATTTGTGAAAAATAAATGTTATCCAAAATATTGCTGATAAGAAAAAGAACTAACTAAAAGTGAAATATTCTGTTTTGTGTTGCCACACTAATTTTTCATTTTTATTATAGAAACTAACTCTCCTCTGTTTACATGTGTTACCCGTAAATATGCTCGTATTGGGCGCTACATCCTCAAAAATGATTTACGAGATAACGATTTACGAGAGCTTACTATGAGTTCATTTGTATTTAGCAGTCATATTAAAATGTATTTTCAAAGACCCTTATTTTAAGTTTTCGGGCTTTCAGATGGTCTGGAGGGTAATTTTTCATCCTGTGTGCAAATTGAATTTGGCCCTGTATGATACTATGGGTGTGAGTGTACCAAGGTGACCTGACTCCCCACAACTCTAAATAGGAATAATGAGGAAAAGGAATAGGGTGGCATTTATAATCAGAGTATGTAAATGTCTTGCTTTTTTTCTGGGTCCATTTTATAATTTGGAATAGCTATCTTCAGAGTCCTGCTGTCAAATCCCTCTGTGACCAGTTTGTGTAGAGGTTGTACCTTCTTTATGTGTATAGATGGGGCCTCAGTTTCCATGCCCCTGCAAAAGATATGCAGATACAATTTAAAATTAATGCTGCATGCGATACCATCTTCAGTCAAAATTTTATGTTTATTACAATAGTACTTTAATGAATTATAGGCCAAAACAGTGGAAAAGTAAAGCATTGGTGCCTTAGAGTTCTCGGGTCCTGGCGTTCTGAACGAAATCTATGGAGATGTATCCACGTCCCAGGTCTGGGTGGGTTATCTCCTGCTCCTGCAGTTTCCTCTCACATACCAAAGAAATTCAGCTGAAACAGATAAAGTTTAGTAGAGTTTAATGTTTTCACTGTGGTGATGTTGCAGGTAATTCCATCTTCAGCTGAGTGCCACATTTATTGCAAGAATGCAATATTTATTTTAGATAACGTCATATTTTCACTATGCTAAATGTCCTTAGTAGTTGGAATAGTACCTTGTGTAAGTTGTAATAGTTCTTCTAGACAAGGCATTATAAAGATTAAGATCTTTCAAATGATGAGGTGGCACGGATATGGCAGGCAGCTTATCTTAATATAATAACAATGCAAGTTGAATGTGGTTACCTAGTATGGAATATATGCCTTTCAAAGAATTGTGGGGCATAATGTTGAAAGGCTATACTATGTAAAACCTGATCGTTCCTTTAGTTTGTTCATAACAAACAAAAATATATGTATAAAGAAGAGTGCTAGTCTTTCCGTGTGAAGATATTGAATCCATGATAAGCTATCAGCTTTTTCGTTAATGTGTAATATGATGTGGAAAGTTAATTCTTTAGCATTTAACGTTCAAGGTGCTGCCTCAGACTATTGCCGTGACACACAGTAATTATGTCAAGGAACAAGTGGTTAACAAATATTGTTATAAATTGTATAAAGTAAAGCGGAAGAATGCACCAATTTCACTTTAAGGAGCTATTAGCAGTGTGGTTCTGGGGGAGTTATTTAAAAACATAAATAAATAAGTTGGGTATCTGCCCCATTTAAATATTATTTGGAGTGTTTAGTACATGTAGCAGTTCCAAATAGGAAGGATTTTGTTCCTATGAAAAACCTAGCTAACTCATATCCTACTGAAAGTTAACATCTGCCTTGATGATGATGGCATGATGACACAGTGTTGGTGGGTCATTCAATCAGGGAACAACAGTAGGCCTGAATCCAGATTTGAGCTCTCTGTGTCATTTGCACATTCACTAGGACTTTTTCTCTGGTATTCCACTTTTCTCTCAGATATATACATTTCAATTTGAGCGGCACCACGGTATGAGTGCTAGTGTCCCATGTAATGGACAATTCTCCCAATTGAGAACTGATTTGTTTCAGCCGTAACATCTGCAATTTCTAAGTTAAAGCTGAAGAATGAAACCAAAAGGGGTAGCACACAAGAAACAGTATGTGAAATGCCAGAAAAGAAGGTCTAAGTACCAACTGCTGCCAGTGGGCTTCCTTTTGAAACAACTAGTGCATTGTGTATTTAAAGAAATAGGGCAGTCAGCCATTGTGCAATGATAGCTGGATACCCATATTTATGGCCTTTTTTCCCCTCTTGACTACGCAGTCTGTGAAGAAGTGCATCCCGTATTTGTCTTGGATACACTGTTCATAATTTGTTTTTGTGGTAACTGAAGGCAGACTACTAGGTCCAGTTAGTCAGTTTGAGTAAGGATTTTTAAATTTTGGATTTGCTCACCCAAGACTTGTGAGAATCTCTTCTAATAGCCAGTTGGAATTGAATAAATGCTCATGTGGATTAAAATATGTGTTTTTTTGTTTTATTGTGTGGTCGCAAGAATGGCACACAGTACTCCAAAATTTAACCCCACAATTGTATTTTAAAGTGCTGGGGAACTTTGTGAAAATTTTGCAATACAGCTTAACGTTACACTTTAATAATCTTAAAAAAGCTCCTCCAAATTGCCTAGAGGATATGAATGTCGTGTTGACAGAATTTTAGGCTTAGCTTCTTGTAGAACAGGCTCTCCTATCTATTTTATTTAAAATGTATCACTTTACACGTATCTGTTTCCATCCTGAATAATCACTTTGTTGAAATTTTTACAGTGTTTTCTGTCACAAGTTGTTTTTCATTGTGATTAGCATCATAATCATTTTAACAATAGCAATTTACTATGTCTTAATATACTGTATATGTTTGTGCTCGAGAAAGGTCAAGAGTCTGAATATGAATGGAATGACAGCTTATTCTGTTTATTATGTTCAGAGTTCAGCGTGTTAAAACGTGTTAGATAATTTAAAGGGTGAACAGTGACACAACCCAGAACACTCTTTTTTTTTTCTGCAGAAAAATAAGTGACGGGAAACAACTATCTTTGAAATCTTCCTCTCAGAATACAGGTCTCTGTTTTCTGCTGAGACCTGCTTCCTGCCTTTCTTGTTGGAGTAACTATAAATTTGTTCCTCGTCTGTGGTTCCTGCTGAGATGTGCATTACATCATTGTCTATTTCCAGCTTGCTACATTAATCAAAACCTATCCCATTTATTAAGCACTTGCTGCAGCTAAAGGCATTTGAAATGCAGAGCACAGCCAAACACAAGCTACTAGGCAGTAAGAAGGGAAAAAAAAACAAGAGGAGTGGATTCTAGTCAGGTACAAATTGAATTTCAAGTGATTTAGCAGCTTCTTAAGTAGCAGCTTATCCTTCGATGACTTGGCTAGAAAGTGTGCCAAGGGATCTGAAACACTGGATGGTATGACTGGGTGGTTATGCTCCAGCCTTTACCCCATCAGCCTTCTAAGAAACTACTGATGAGAGGGACCTTTCTTAAGAAATAAATAAATAAGAAATGCACAAAGCTTTGATTTTGCATGGATAACCTTTACAAACTGGAACCTTTCTGTGAGATTTTATCACAACAGAGAGATGTGTTTAAAAAAAAAAGTAAAAAAAAGACTAAAGGGATGAACATAAATAAAAAAAATGATACAGTTGTTTCAAATAGAATAGTAAATCAGAAAGTAGACTGTCTGTGTGGGACACATTTTGCCCTGTTTGGTTTAATTTTCTCAGGGTATTCCCATACCCCAATATTAACTAGAAAGTATAAACTGGCTTGGCATGAATGTGTGGGTGGAAGTGGTATTCTCTTCAGGATTAGCTCCTGATGTAGTGATGCCTGGAATGGTCAGACTCCTTGCAGCTCAGGAGAGGAAGATGGATGGATGGACAGAAAAATGAAATTGTTGGATGCTTCCATGTCAAATGCTTTATACATAATAAGTAGTGCATGTGCCCAGCAAAAGACTGATGCCCTGTCCGGGGTTAATTCCCACCCTGCACCCGATTCTGCAGAAACCTTGAACTGATTTGATAATAGATTGCGGTTGCTTCCAGTCTGAAAAAATAAAAGAAGGTTAGATACCTTAATCACCTTTAACTATTTTTCCGATGCACACTGACGCAGCCTTTCCATAATTCCCTAAACACACAGGTATCTCAAGGGTGTGATGCATGAGAAAGAAATTCTTGATTTTTTTTTTTTAAGTCTAGGGATTCCATAATAGAGGCCAACGTCTGAGCAGCAACTGCTAGCAGCACCCATCCATTTACATAACTAGTGATTAGGGCATTGGAAGGTATGTGGCAGTTGGTTGTTAAGCAATGACAGAATTGCATTTGTGTCAGACACCACAATTAATGTCATAACACCTAGAAAGTTGTCTCTAAGTTGCTTAGTTTAGTCATTCGCCTGGTGCAGCACTGTAGTATGATTGAGACTAATGCTTACAGACATGGCTGTCTGTTTATTGTTGTTCTGCCAGCTCTGTACATCCCACCCAACAAGAGTGTGTGCTGTTATTCTCTCAGCAGTACTAGCTGGAATTTCCCTTCTGTGCCTCTGGTAGTTCCTAAGCAGTTAAAACAGACATCTAAACAAAACATTAGCATGGCATGCCTTATGTAGCTTTCAAAATAACTTGTGCATTAACCAATTCTTTTTCTTCAAACAGCACTCCCACTGCTGTCTTGAAAGTAAGTGTATCCCTGTACAAAGTAAGACATCTGGCACAAAGCATGCATACCATTTCTACAGTTTAAAGAGTTTCATTATACTCTTGATAAGGAATTTACCATCTTTACGACTTCCCCACAGACTTATTAAAATCTGGACTGGTTGTTAGCACTCAGCTATAGCGCAGTGTGTATATCTATGCCTTCCCCTTTCTAAATTAGCCATATTTATGCTTGTGATAATAAAGCTGAAAAGTGTGGCCCTTGATGCCTTGTAATAAAACACACTAATAGATTGTCATATCCAAACTTTAATGTAAGGAAGGATTGAGAGGAAATCCTTTGACTCTGTATACTGGATCCCTCATATTGATAAACAGCTTTTTCCCACCACAAGCAATTTATATTCTGTATTTATATACTGTAATTAAATCTCCTCTCTAAAAAGAAATCCTTTCTTTATGCTTGCATGCTCCTTAGTCCTCCCCCTCCACGGCCCTTACTTGTTCTTTCCCCAGGCGTTCATTTCCACTCATGCCTTCTGACTACTCACTTTATGTAAGTATGTGTCAGCAACTCCAGTTTATCTCCATTCTAAGTAATTCCCTGAGTCTATTCATATATGAATCATAAGAAAAAATACATATATATCATTCCTTTATGGTTTCCTAAATCAACAGAGTACGGTGCTGTTTTAAAAGTACCCATAGCAACATTTTTATTCTTCATCTTTTCATGCAGATGTGTACAAAGTGTGGTTTTTATTGTAACATCTGCAGGTTCTGCTCCTGTTAATGTATGATGATAGAGAGGGGTCGGGAGCATGCACTGAAACAGCGTGTTGCTTCACCCACCACATGATGAGCCGCCTCAGGATCCCAATTTACTAATAGAATGACTAAAAAATCTAAAATCTTTCTGATTTGAGGTGTTGACCCACTTTGATTCTGTTTTGCTCATTTTGTAATATTATAATCTATTTTTCTTTCACTTGTTTAGTTTTGTCACAATATACTTTGTTTTGCATGTGCTCTGGGTGTATGTTGGGTTTTCAATCAGCCAGGGATCAGTTCCTGTTGTTTGTTAAAATTAAATAAAATAAGTATCGAGAAATGTACTTTCAGTTAATGTCTTGCTTTCATTAACGACTTGACTGAATCAGTTGGGGCTGTTAGATTACTGAACATCACGTATAAATAGGACAGCAACCTTGTAGTCTTTCATTCCTCAGTGGATAAAACAACTGTGTAAATTCTCTTAGCAGTAGTTAGTTTTCTTTCTAGTAGGCCCTAGCAGTAGGTTTGTTATTTTGGTTTTGATTTCATTTTGACTTTGACTCTTTGAAATAAAGTGGTTTTATGTCCAAATTCCAACTCCCCCAGTTTTGCTACCTTACGAAAGGGATAATTCTGTAGGTAAATAATGGTAGTTTCATTTGGTTAGAAGATAACTGAAAGGGATCCATGATGTACAACAACGTGTTCATTCTGAAGCAGACCAAGAGCCACCCCAGACAGAAAGACAAAGAAAACAGAAGAGAGTCCTCAATTACCAATCATGAGTAATCATCAATTTAAAAAAGGCAATATAACAACAATGTGAAACAAACTCTGCAGCAATTCCAACAGATAGATAGATAGATAGATAGTATAGATAGATAGATAGATAGAGATAGATAGATAGAGATAGATAGATAGATAGATAGATAGATAGATAGATAGATAGATATTTTATTAATCCCAAGGGGAAATTCAGAAGGAGTATGCTCTGCGTAAATAATGTATGATGATAAAACGAATGATGTGGCTTCGTTAATAAGGTAGATCATTCCCAAGTTTAGAAACTAAAGGCCCTTCTACTCCATTTATTTCTTCTTGTAATTTTAAGGAGATATAGATTTTGAGATTGCAATATTTGCCCAGCACTATAGGTACTTATAATTTCCATAAGATAAGAAGGAGTAAATTAACCTTTTATGACTTTGCTAAATTGTTTTTCTTTAAATGCAAGAAGAACGATTTTAAAATTGGCTCTAAATTTGTTGTGAATTACAGGCGAGTAGAAAGCAAACAATTTGAAAACCATGTACTTAAATTATTATAATGGTCTATTCAGCTTGAGACAAATGAAGCATAAGGAAGCACCTTAATTTTGCAAGTTTTAAAATGTAATGACTGAAGGTTAAATGTGGGTCAAAGATAATATCTAAATTTTGAATGTATTCACTTAAAATAAATTTAAGTCTAAATTAAATTAACATTTCCCTAATTTCTACCGTATATTTTCTTTTCTTTCTTTGTGGATACATTCCATATCTTGTACCCTTTAAGTGGCCATTCTTCCTGTGGCAACTCTATCATCCATTACTATCAGTGAAAGTTTAAGTTTTACTTTTCTTTACAAATAATCAGCATTCCTAGTTGATCCTTCAGTGTGTAGACCTTTACCCACAAAGATGGACTGCTTCTCATTCTTTAATGTTAGACTACAGTTTCAGAATGCTAAAATGTCATGGTCAAGAAATAAAGCTGAAGGACACTCTGTTAGACAGACAGATTGGTCAATAAAGAGTGAGACATGTTGCGTGAGCTACAAACAGAACTGGAGACTAAGATGTTACTTAAACACATTTGGTTTAAATAATAAGGAAAATTTAAAGCCAGAAATCAAAAGTCAACAGGTTGTTCCTAGGCAACAGAAAAGTGTGACAGTTTAATTGCTTTTGTAGTCTGACTTTGTATCCTTTACTGGCTGAGAGGATTATTTTAGAAATTGTCGCTTGGTGATATTGATATGATATTTTAGTGCATGTTTTCTTTCTGTTTTAGTACATCTTGTCTCTGAGCAAGCTTCTTAAGAGCTGTATTAAGTTGCTGTTCGATGTTTGGGCAAAACCAGACCCAAAGTGTTGAATACCGACTCTTGAGTAGACCCTGTCAAAGTGCATGTATGCATACCCAGAATCCCAGACTGGGACCAGATTTAATAGCAGTAATATTGTTATGTGTGTGCAGTTCATCTGACCAAAATTCAACATATCACCACTCTTTGAATCCATGATAAATAAGAATGTATTCAAATACATAACGCCATTTCTTTTAATACATTTTCATTCAACAACTAACCAAACTTGCACATTATTGTAAGAGGAAACTATAGGACTTGTGTGTGCGTTTTCGAATTTCCACTAATCCAATATACAAATTTCATATGGATAATGCCAATTTTGGAATCAAACCTGTATTATTAGATTTGTGACACCTCAACACTATCCGTGTGGCTGTAATATCCTCCAATACAGCAACAGAAATCAGAAAGAGCATAGAAAAAAAAGCACTGTAGGATCAATACCTCAATTGCTGCTTTTTATTACAGGCAGACCAAGCTGACTAACACTGCTGAGTGGGTGGTTTTGCTCAAGACAGTTTACAAAAGTCTTAGCACACATTTTGTATTTTGTGAAATGTTGCACTCAGGTAACGTTTTCAGATTAGCTTTGTGCTAAAATAAGCCTGTAAGAGAATCATCCGTGGCCACAATTTTTGATCCAATGAGGTTCTTATATGCCATTACTGACGAGAATCTTTGATATATGCTATATATTATCATATTGTAGACACTGACTAGAAGATGATGATTAATTCAATCTTGACTAGATGCGCTATAATGCTTTTTCTCAGTTTGTTACAATAATCACTTGTCAATAAATGTGATGAGAAAAGCGCTATATAAATATAATGAATTATTATTATTATTATTTTTTGCTTTGCACCCTCCCCCAATATAACCTATCGTCTATGGGGGAGGAGCAAAAGTCTTAGATTCATCAAAAAGTTTGATCTCCTGATCTTGACATTTTAGGGTCCCCTGAAATCGAAAACATCGATATATCAATGAAGGTTGTATGTGTGTCTGTGTGTCACAGTTTCTTAAGGATGGTCCAGAGCTAAAATGACTGAACAAAAAAATACCAAACTCAAAACTTAAGCCTGTTGTGAGATGATGATGTGCTCATTAGTTTTTGAGCCAAATCGTGCAAGAGAAAGAGGCATTCTAAGGGAACCCTCAAATACCGTAATTCTGCAATTAATTATGAATTCCTCTTGGCAATTGCTATCATAATGACCTATTTTATGATTAGAAAAATCAGTATCAAAATGGCAAATAATTACTGAAATGTTAAAGAATAGTTCGGGTAACTTGGTTCCAAGGGTGCAAAGCCTACTGATGCTCACATCCAAATTTTTTTGCTTACCCTCCTTTGCCACATCATTACAAAAACTTTTTCCTATTCTTTTATGTGAATAATTATAACTCACATAAGGTTAGGGATAAGGATATGTTACATGCTAATAATGAGCAGCTTTGGTGGGAGAAAAAAAGAAAAGTAAAGTGATGATATCCGTTAATGGCTCAATGGTTATGCCATTTTGCTACAATGATTTCATCTTCTGACTACATACATACATTGTTTTGTCCTCTCTAGGAAGCCATTGTCAAAATAATTAATAACATGTGTTTACAAGGTATAATATACATAGGACATTGGTGAAGTATGCAATCATCTGGGTAAGTGCTATGTATGCATGTATATCAGGGGATGAAAATCTTCTCACCTAAATTAATTATGTCAGAAAAATGCTTTAATAATAATAATAATAATACATTTTATTTATATAGTGCCTTTCCCATGCTCAAGGCACTTACAGAATATAAGAAAGAATGGCAGGGTATACAGTATACACAGCGTTGTACAAACCAGATAAATAAATAAAGAAGATTACGACAGTTAATTCAGAGAAAAAGCCTAACAGACAACATAATTGATGGTCTTGCACACACACACACAGGTTATATGAGCATCTTGACATAGAGGTAAACTGAGAGAAGGGTAATAAAGTCAAGTAGAGCTATAAGCCTTCCTAAACAGATGAGTTTTGAGTTGTTTTTTAAAAGAATTCATGGAGTCAGCTGACCTGATTAATTTCGGTAGGTCATTCCAGAGTCTGGGCGCTATACAGCTGAAGGCCCTGTCACCCATGGAGTGTAGATTAGTGTGGGGCACAACAAGATTGCCAGAATCAGAGGACCTTAGTAGGCAGGCAGGCACATAGTGATGGAGAAGGTCACTGATGTAGTTTGGCGCGAGGTTATTTAAGGCTTTGTAGGTTATTAGTAGGATTTTATATTCGATTCTGTAAGACACAGGGAGCCAGTGAAGACAGAGCAGGATGGGTGTTATGTGCTCGCTGCTGCTGGTTCGAGTAAGGACTCTTGCAGCTGAGTTTTGAATAAGCTGGAGCTGTGATATAAGATTAGAAGGGGCACCTGCAGTAGGGAATTACAATAATCGATGCGGGATGTGATAAAAGCATGGACAAGTTTCTCAGCATTAGAGAAGGAGAGGAAGGAACAAACACGGGATATGTTATGGAGGTGAAAGTAAGAAAGTTTCATAATGTGATTTATGTGGGCAGAATAAGAGAGGGAGGAATCAAAAATGACACCAAGATTCTTTGCAGTAGAGGCAGGTCTGATGAGATCACCGCCAAGATGGACTGGGAAGGAGCTCATTTATTAAGTTGCATTTTAGTCCCAATTTGCAGGAGTTCAGTTTTGTTGCAGTTTAATTTTAAAGAGTTCTGCTCCATCCGGGTTTTAATTTCACTAAGGCAGGTTGTGAGCTGAGAAAGCTCTGATGAAGTTCCCACTTTTAACATTGAAGTAGAAGCTTTGTCATAGACCTTCAAAAAAGACCTAGATTCTGTAAAACTATTAAACAGGATATTAAATAATAATTTAATTTAACACCTTTTTAATTAAATAAAGTTGAGGTTGGAATGGTTACTGGGATCAAAAAGTAACAAACAGGGAAACTTTTGGTTCATTTATGAAATGATGCCTTTCAAGTGGAGGCAGAGCTCATTTCAGTACAGCATTTGCATCCCATTAATGCAGCCCCTCTTCAGGGTGTTTTCCCAATGTGTACCCAGTGTAAACAGGATAGCCTCCAGCCACCCATAACCCTGAACTGGATTAAAAGGGTTTGAAAAGGTTGCTATTAAATTGCATGACAGGCAGTGTGGTCTGTTGGTTAAGAGGTTAAATTACAAGTCATAAGGCTGTTTATTCAATCTCAGACTCTGATTCATTGTGTTACTTTGAGCAAGCCATTTAACTTTCCTGTGCTCCATCTGCAAATGGAAAAAATACATAAATATATGAGCAATGTTAACTTAACTCAGCCTGGGATTTTACTGGGGAAAACAAAGTGTCTCTGGACATTTTTAACTTAACACAAGACTCCCCACAAGCCAGAGATGATAATGTCATAGCAAAAATGAGATGTCCCTAAAGCCCATAGTGTAATTAACTAAATGCAGAGTAACATGTGGCTATTACTACAGCAAAGTGAGAAAAAGATACAGTATTTGATTTTGATACAAGAAAAATGGTGAGTAGAGATTTTGAACCATAGTGCAATGTGAGGTGTGTTTAATCCTATTATAATAAGAAGAGGCATACAATTTAATTTATCTTTCTTAATTTATGTACAAGTTAATAAAGCTTCTTTATTAAAATAAACATTTTTTTTATTTAAGCTTAAGTAAATTCTAATGATATTGTTGCTGTGCAAATATTAGGTGTACCATATGTTATGTAGGCTTTAACCTCCTCTTAAAAATGTGCAGAAGTACCATTGTGGCAGAAAATGACTTCTCATCATCTGTTTAATGTCTAGTAGTTATACATATCAGAGTAAGTAGTAATCTCTTCTTTAGAGAGCTTTATGCACTCCTTAAAGAAAGTATAATATTAATGAATGTGCTTTATTGATGCTGACATATAGTCCATGACACTGAACAAAGCTTATTATTGGTTAACAGGCAGATGAAGCTGATACGATATTAGAAGAACTTAAGCAAGGCTTAGAAAGAAAGATAAAGAAATTACATCTATGTGAAGTGTCTGTCATACTGTATGTTCTTTTGAGGAATGCTTGTTTACCTCTGCTACTAAATGAAAGAATATCAGCTGAAGAACTGTACAAATGTCCAAAATGCCAGATTGTGTGATTCTTAATATCACTTTCATATTCTTTATCATAGAGCTCAAGTACATTAAAGTCCATTTTACTTTGAGGTATGTCTGCACACAAAGTGCTAACCAAGGACTGAACCACAAGTCTGAACTAGATTTCAGAAAGTGTCATGAGCCTGTTATTGATGTGATAAGAAGATATTTTCTGATAGCGGTGCAATTGTTTTAATGTGGGGAATATACATTTATTTATCTTCCCCTATACTACTTCACTGTTTTTCCTGTGGAACACATTTATCTGATGTCTGTGTTAAGTGTCAAGGAAAATTGTGGATCATGGTGCTCAGGAATTGCTTTGCCTAATGGTGTTTTGAATAGCAATTCCTTCTTACACTTATTTTAAATGCATCATTTTATCTGTATGTTTCTGTCTGGAGATCAGAGCCTCCTGAGCCTCAAGTGTTGTTTACATATTGTTCAACATAAAGTATAGTGAGCTGATGTTTTCTGCAGAAGAGGCAAAACAAAGTACACAATAATGCACATCTCTTATGTGATATTACATTTCCTATACAATGTGCAAACATTTCAGTTTATCATTCATTTAAGCTTTGCATTTCTTTAAACGTCTAAATTCTACTGAGGTAAAAATTAGTGTGCTATACTAAGCACTGATTCAGGACTAAACTTTACAAATTAAATACAGATTAATTCTGAAATATATTGCTAGATACTTCCAGCAATTTTGTAAGGGGGTCACATGCATTCAAAAGACATGGTTTATTATAACTTCTCAATAAAATTGTAGGATGGCACATGAAAAAGTAGCCCTCCCGCAGGGTAAGGAGCCTCTTCCTGGTTAACATCGGCAAATGGAGTCAGGTGACGCTAGCAGGAGGTCCCCATGAACATTTTGTTTCATTAGGTCTGATTCCTATGTACTTCTGAGAGGGAAGACATGTCATATTTTGGAAATGTACTGTATATTCGAAAAGGCTCCATCAAGATAAGTTACATTTACAGCTTATCCCATCCTCTTGATTAATGAAAGTTAAAGAAAGAAACGGCTGAAAGTGCATACATCTGTTTTGAGGAAATTCTGCTGGACTAGTTGTATATTTGATAAAATAAATATGTGGAAGCAATTTAGATGTGGTGCACAAAGGTATACAGCAACTATAGAAAGTATTCATCCCCTTTGAAGTTTTCACTTTTTATTGTTATACAACATATAATTTGGCATTTTTGACACGGATCAACAAAAAAGGACTCTTTAATATCAAAATGGAAAGAGATCTCTGCAAAGTGGTCTCAGTTAATCTATATATATATAAAAAAGCCAAATACCACTGACTCACTTATCATGAAATCTCCCGAACCATGAGGACTTGGGACTTGAAAATTGGAATGTAGGTTACCCTTGGCCCATAGGTGCTCACTAAGAAATGGTTTTAAAAATTTTGTGGTCCAAGCACGAAATTTCTTATAGTTTTTTAGACCCGTTTGTATGTCTTTCCACTTACTTAACAGATTTAGATTGGGTTTTTTTCTATAATTTGCTTGAACATTCCGTTGATTTTGTGACTTACTCATCATGCTAAGTATCATAGTTCACTTGCGGTACCGATTTATTAGAGAGAGACTCATCGGTCTGCGGGGAGGCGGGTGGGGCCCTCCTCACTCATGCCTCTGCCTCGTGGGAGTAACCTTAACTCCGCTTAGTTAGCAAACGAGAGAACTACTTAATGGATTTAGATCTTTTTTTTTTCTTTAATTTGCTTGAACATTCCGGTTGATTTTGTGACTTCTCTCATTGCGCTAAGAATCATAGTTCGCCTGCAGGAGTGATATATTTGTGCTAATCCAAGACAGAGGCTGTGGGCCGAGGGGAGGGGGAAGAGTGACGTCAGAGAGAGAGTTGGGTGGGGCCCTCCTCACTGTCCTGTTTCACTAATACACGGGCAAAGCTGCAGGGGATGTCTAGTTACAGATATAAGGCACAAAATAATTGATCACATAATTATTCACACCCTTTATTATGACATACCTAAATCATCAGTGATATATCCAGTTGGCTTTAGAACATACTTAATGGAGTTCAATGATTCAATGGAAAAGATTTGTCTGTAGTCAAAGGGTTTTAATTGACTGTAGTATAAAAGCAACTTATCTGGAAGGTCCAGCTTGCAGTGAGTACGTGTCATGGCCTAACTTACATGATGAAGACAAAAGAAAACTCCAAGCAACTCTGGGAGAAGGTGATCTAAATACTCAAGTCAGGAAATGGTTACAAGGTAATATCCAAGTCACTGAAAATCTCTAGAAATCCAGTTAAGTCAATCATTAAAAAATAGAGATAATATGGCACAGCTGGAAATCTTTCCTAGAGCATGCTATCTACAAAAACTCAGTGATCATGCAAGAAGAAGACAAATGAGGGAGGCTACCAAGAGAATTATGATAAATCTGAAAGATTTACAAGCTACAATGGCTTAGACTGGAGAGACAGTGCAGACAACAACTGTAGGCTGGGTACTTCATCACAGCCTTATGGGAGTGTGGCAAACAGATATAAAAAAAGAGCAAAGAAAATGCTCAACATCTTAGCTAGAGTTTGCCAGAAGACACATGGGATACTCAGAAGTAAGACAGAAAGAAGGTTGTATGGTGTGAGACCAAATGGAGCTTTTTGGCCATCACACTAAGCCAAACACTCCATATTATCAAAGACACATCAGCCCTACCTGGTGGTGGTATGGTGATGGCAACATCATCACTGTGGGATGCTCCTCTGCAGCAGGCCCTAGAAGGTTTGTGAGGCAAGAGGGGAAAATGAATGCAAGAAAACACAGGGAAATCCTGGAATAAAACCCAATGCAGTCTGCATAAAAAAACATGTGCCTCGGAAGACGACATGTTTTCTAGCAAGGCAATGTCCCCAAGCATAAAGCTAAAGCTACACAGGAATGGCTTAAAAACAATAATGTTAATGTACTTGAGTAGCTGACTCAGAATCGAAATGTCATTCCAAATGAGTATTTGTGGTTGGACCTGAAAAAGCCTGTTTACTCATGATCCTCTTGGAAACTGACAGAGCTTGAGCAGTTTTGTCCAAATATGCAAATGTGCAAAGCAGGCAGAGACCTATCTATACAGACTCAAGATTGTCATAATTTGCAAAGGTGAAATGACCAAATACTGACTGGATGAATATTTATGCGATCAATTATCTTGGGGTGGCAGAGTAGCATTTTTGCCTGACAGCACCCTGAATTTGAACCCTTGAACCTGTTTTTTAATCTGTGTGGAATTCTCACATTTTCTCAATATCTTGGAGGGTCTTTCTGGATTGTTCTCACATCCAGAAATATGTGCAGGTTGCTGCATTGTTGTCCATGGGTGCTGCAAAGGGGGTCCTGCAGAGACAAACCATCCCCTAGTTTAAGGAACTTCTAAATGACTCAGCAGTGCTTCCAACCTGTGGTGCAGTAACAACAGAAGTACATCCGGATCTGGCATAAAGGAAACCACTTGACGTCATACAGGAAGTCAGAGTTGGGAGAGGATCTAGATAACACTTGCTTGGAGTAAAAGGAGAGGAAGAAAGAGAGAATATGAGGAATTGTGCCTGTGTTGTGTTTGTGAATAACATGTGTAGGTATTTGTTAAAATAAATTATTATTTGAAGTGAGTACTTGAGTTGGTGTGTTGGAGGATTTGGGGGCTTAGCGGTGCTCCATACAGGTCACACTGGTGACATCTGCAGCTTGTTATCAACAGCTTGATAAGGCGATAATACTTTAAAGAACCCCTGTCACCTGCAGTGAGACCCTTCACGATTGGGACTATTTTCCAACTGGACAATGCCTGTCCACATTTAGCTGCCAAGTTTATAAATAATGTTAACACATTTAATTGGCCATTCAAGTTTTCCTCTGATGAAGTATACAATATAAGAAAATCTGCAGTACAAACTCTGGTGTGCTTCACTCTCTCCAAGAATCACTGCCTCCCTGGAGGAGCAGTTGTACAGTTCCTGAGTGAAAGTACCATGGGGCATTATTCCACAATGAGTAGCTTCTGCTCTTATTATTAACCATGTGCAGTGTGGTTTGTACCTGTAATTTATTTCTTTGCTTTGGTTATAAAACCATATCTTATTCCTATGTTCCTTGTTCTGTGTGCTACTTTTTTCATTCAAAGAGTTAGACTGTATTTTGTAATAATCACATATGTTTTACAACAAATATTTCATTTAGGTTATTCTTTCTAATTATTTGGAAAACAGATGATGCTGATGCATGCTTTAATTGTATGTCTGAGGAGAAAATATTACCAATATAAAAAAATACATTTAGATGCAGACTATTTTTTTAGAATTAACATTTTTTAACGGTTCTGTTCTTTACATCTATGGCCCAGAGTAGCTGCATAGTTATTCATTTATTTGTCTATCTTTTCTAACACTACCAATCCATAGCCTACTTTTCAATTTGCAAACCCTGCCTTGAACTACATTAGGATTGTTTCATGCACTCTACCGTCCACCCTAATAAAAGCATACTATTGTTTTTGAGTTAATCTGTTTATATTTCCATTTGCTTTCGACCTGGCCCCTGCATAGTGAAAAGACAAGTACTCATTTTCCTGAACAGATTCGGCTCAATTTCCTGCAAGTTGTCAGTCCACTGGTGTGGTCTTGTAAATTACTTGTGTAAATTGCCCTTTCTAGACAAGCTAAAAACATTTTATTCAAGCCATCAAAATAATCCCCCATGTCAAACACTTACAATGAAAAAAGAGCTTTAATTCACACTGTGTGACCTTTTCCAATGGAAAAAATACTGTAGCTTGTGGCTATGTTGAAGGTTATAGAATATATTAGAAAGACCTAAGAGAGAGAGAGAGAATGTAATCTAGTGTTTCTTTCTTCAGGTCTGAGAAATTTTGTGTACAGTTAAAATTTACCTCTGAACATGAATGATTCAAATTAAAATTTTATCGTGACTCAAATGCCATTCTTTACATCTGTGAACAGTTAGAATTCAGATTTTGCAAAAGGATGGTATAAGCTGAAATGCTGTCTAGCTTCCAAACAATTCTGAATGACTAATCAAAGCATTGACTTTTTTCTTTTTTAAAGTTTGTGATTGTATTATTTATTTCATCGTGTTTAATTGTCTCATCAGACAGAGTAGTGTGTTTCCTTTTGATAACTAACTTAATCCTGTCAAAAATGTCTCTTGACATACAGTAGATTTATAGGAATCAGTATAAAAAAAACGCAGGCTGAGTTCATATACAAATATATGCACTCTTAAAATAATTATTTTTGCTTACAAAATGTATCAAGTAAAACTTCAAATCCAAACATTGGTGATCTAACTCAAAGAGATACTGGGCACAATGCAACATGCAAAAAAGTAATTCATAATTACTGGTGATCAGCGAACCTCGAATTTACTTTGCCTCAAGTTTGGATGAAGCAATATGTTTATTTGGGTGTAATTTTAGTTAACTCACTTGTTACAGTTCAGGACCCTTTAATTGACTATTTTAGTTTTAAGCAGCTGCATTTAGGTTTTAATTGTTTCCTGTTTTCTTAACCAGCCAGGGTTAATAACAAAATGCAAATAACAAAGAACCCACCAGTTCTTCAGCTAACTTGGTACCATTTGCAATAGTGAATGTGCATCATGAAGTCTCTGTGTTAATAAAGTAAGAGAGATAACGGGGATTGAGAACTGCAGATGCACAACACACATGGATAATGTTATCAGAAAAGGAAACTTTACAATGTAATTAAATTTTATCTTGGACAAATAAAGCCACTAACAAGCATTATAGTTAAATACCAAGTTTAATTATCTGGTAGGCCTGGATTCTAATTCTGGAACAAGTAGGAATGAAAACCTGTAGCCCTCCAGGACTGTGAGTGAAGAGCCCTATTAAGAAAATTTTAATTAGGGGCACAGGCAGAGTATTTTATTTGATTTCAGCCATGCTGAAAAAATAAAGAGATGTTAGAAAAGAATGTGTGTGTGTATGTGTGTGTTGCCCCTGCGATGGACTGGCGCACTGTCATGGGGTTGTTCCTGCTTTGTGTCTAATGCTTTCCAGCTCCCAGTGGCACTGCTCAGGATAAAGTGGGTTTGGTGGATTTGCGGATGGATGGATAGAAATGTGTTGGACATTCAGGGTGTACTCACACTAGGCATGTTTGTTCCATACCATGCCCGAGCACAATTGACACTACACTGCTGGCCTGCACTCACACTATGCTTTAACTTTCATCATCACCGTGCAACTGTGTAAAGCCAAAACAAGATCCAAACACGGAGCGACAGCATGGATGTCAAAATTATTTTCCTTATTTTGGGTTTTTTTGGAGTCATGTAGGGAAGGATAACATTCTATCCTCTTACAAATTGAGTGTGTAGCGCCGTGTTTTGCTGTTAATTGTGCTGCACATACGAGAAGATTTTTAAAGGGACAATTGATGTTATGGGAGGAATTTGCAGCTTTTCTTCCCAACTACAATTCACGTTCATTGGTAAGGTGAGAATAAAAACCTGTTTTTAACTCAAATGGTATTGAATGAAATGAGAATTTCACTATCTACATAGTAATAAGACTTGTCGCATCATTGATGTCATGTCTGTGTTTCGTGCTCCGGCACAGTTATCAATCACACTGTTCCCAAATCCCACTGAACCATGCTTGGGCCCACCTCTTCCAAGTATGCAAGGCACAGTACAGTTGGTCCTGCACAGAGCGATCACACTAGCCAAGCGAACTAGACTTTGGGGGGGGTTACATGCAGACAAACATGCTCAGGCATGGAAGAAATTTCTAGTGTGAGTACACCCCACTTTTTTATGTTAAATTAATTTTTATTAACTATTTATTTAATGTATTAATTATTAACTATTATTAATGGTTTCCACATACCTGATTCTCTTCTCAATGCATGACATCATAATGTTGCCCTTTTAAAAAAAAGGGCCGTCCTCTTGGAAAAGAATCCAAGATTTAAGACCATTAAGATCCATTAACAAGGCTCACAGAATGTTAGGTTATACTGTATAGCCTGATGTGTGGTGTACAAGTCAATTGAGGTTATGCGCAACATTTATAATGCACTGGTAAGGCCTCACTTGGAGTACTGCATGGTCTCCAGGCATTAAAAAATGCATAGTAGTGTTATAAAAAGCCCAAGGAAGATCAAAGAGGCTAATTCCGGGACTGGACAATATGAATTATGAGGAAGGATTAAATGAGTTGAACCTTATCAGTTTAAACAAATGAAGATTAAGAGGTGATATGATTGAAGCTTTTAAAATTCTGAATTAGTACAGTGCATCCTGTTTGTTACTTTAATATGAGTACAAGAAAATATGAACATAGAAACTTGCTAAAGGTACATTTCACACAAACTTTAGAGAGTTGTTCTTCACACAGGGAGCCATGCAAACGTGATATAAATGACCATGTAGCATGGCAGACAGTAGGACTTTGGGGACCTTCAAACCTCAACTTGAGGTTATTTTGGAGAAATTAGGTGGGTAGGTTTGGCTAGTTTTATTGGGCTGATTGACCTGTTGCCACCTTTCCAGCATGGTTGTGCTTGCCCTTTTCCATGAAAACCGAGTTGAGACATAATCTCTGCCCTTTTTCTTCTTCTATCTATTCTGTCATGGTTTATAAAACATGAGACATCAGGCAGACTAGCTTCACTTCTGTTTGTGAGGTCTAAAACACCCATATCCTTTATTCCTTGTTGCTGCATTATATCCATTGTACTTTTGGATGAGCTGGTTGTCAGCTGTCATGCACACAGAGTCCTGTTGAAGAGTAATAATGAAGGGGGGGGGGAGGTAGAAATAGAGGACATGATAATCATTGAGTCGAGCCACTGCACATGTGAACTGAGCATTCAAGGGCAAATTACATTTAAAATGAAAATGTATGTGAGTTTATGGTATGGGGTGTTGTAGCTACAGAGTCCTACTAATCAGGTGATCACTTACAGCAAAATAGTAGTTTATACCTTTCAACCACTGCATCTTTGTCATTCCAGCATTTTTCCAGGCTGCAAAAGACATCCATCCATACATCCATCCATTTTCCAACCTGCTGAATCAGAACACAGGGTCACAGGGGTCTGCTGGAGCCAATCCCAGCCAACACAGGGCACAAGGCAGGAACCAATCCCGGGCAGGGTGCCAACCCACCGCAGCTGCAAAAGACATACAGACATAAAAACAATGACTTTCCTGCTTATATTAGATGCTTAATTTGAAATGAAGGTGCATTCCAAAAGTTATCAAACTTGCCAAATTTTAAAATAAGCTAATATAATTCTAATAAATAAAATGTATTATTATTATTTTTATTATTATTATTATTATTATTATTATTATTATTATTATTATATACTGTACTCTACTAGGAATGAATGTTGCTTAGAGATGCAAGGAGCACTTTGAAACTTTGTGAAGTTATTAACTGTTAAACCCAGTGGAAAAATCCTCCTCTGAGACATTGGCTGAGGTCATTCCAGCAATTAAAAAGCTCCATAGTGGCAAAACCCTGTGGATAGGTGACATCCATCCAGAAATGCTGTAAGCACTTGGGACAAGGCAAGAATCAACTCTGACAGGAGCAGTGCACAGCCACACATCCAAACTCAAAACCCACAATAATTTAGAAATTCCAAGTATAATTTTGGCATGGAGGACAAAAACTGGAGAACACAAAGAAAAACCTACAAAAGACATTGGATAAAAGTGTAAACTGCAAACAGACAACATTGAGTCAGAGTCTGAGGCCAATGTCATGGAACTGCGAGCATGCTACCGCTCCAACCTGCAGCACTTTTTTTGCAAAATGTGATAACTATCCAAGAGTCTGGGAACTTTTGCAAGACACCTATGTCCATAATCTTCTAATTATATTTTACGGAACAACATACCTTTGGACTAATATGCAAAAATCCCCCACAGGTCAAATGCATTTGAAGCTTTTCAGAATACAGGGTGTCCTCAGGTTACAATGTCTCGACATACGACGTTTCAAGTTTTTAACACTCACTCCCATAAAAACATAAAAAAATTGAGACGTGAGAAGGAATAAAGGTAAGGATTTTTTTTACACTCATTTTTTTCTGTTACTACAGTACAGTGTACAGTATAGTATATTTATGTCCTTTTCCTTTTTCTGTGGCTTAGTTGTGTTTTTATGTTCTAGATTATGATTTTGCAAATGTGTTAGGATAGGTAAGTGACTTAGTCTAGGGTGTGTTTCGACTTACACCAAAATTCAGGTTACATCAACGGAACGGAACTGTGTCGTAACCTGAGGACCCTCTGTATATGGTGTCACACAAGTGCGCACGAGAGGCACCTAAAGGGCTCAGCTGGGCCAGGGGGTGGCAGAGTACACTAATCCTTTCTTTTTTATCCTTGCAGACCAAAACCAGGAAATTCAGCCTGGAATTGAGGATGCCACTTCTGGTTCCGGGCCTGATGACATCACTTCCGACTCAGAAAACATCACTTCCAGTTCCGGGCATGTTGATGTCACTTCCACTGACCAACCTTAAAACCGCCATAATCCTCCTGTTTGTGAGTTCTATGTTGGACTCTTGTCTGTAAAGACCTTCAAATGCTACCTTGCCATTTTTCAGCCATACTTCAAGTATACAGGGAGGCTTACCCAAATCTTTTTATGGTGTCAACGCATTTCATTTCACAATGGGTAAGTGATTTTCTTTTACCATTTAAACATTGATTTAGCATCTCACAGATCTTTAGGAAACTTTACCACAAATACTGAAAATTACATTTGTACAGGGAATTTAGCCCTGAGATTAACATAAAGAAATATACTGTAGTTTATATGGCAGACAACAAGCTGTATATTAGTAGTAAAGTTATTGTCATTGTTGCTTTAGTCTCCCTGATTCAGCAGATTTATTATTACAGTATTATTATTCAGTTTCAATAAGAGTTCTTTTCTTTTTTAGTTTCATCTTTTTATAAAGAGTTCCAGGACAATAAATAACACAGTAGAATATTTATTTATAAACAATTAACAATTGGTCATCTCAAAGCATGTCTTGAAATGGAGCATTAGTCCTATATCTGGTGAATGCATTCCATCCAAATTTGTATGCAAAGCACTTTGAGGATGAACCTATACTTGCTTGTTGTACGCTGGAGTATACTCATGATGAATTTATCCTTCCAGTTACTGAATGCTTAATTTAAAATGTTACTCCACCAATGCTTTTAACAAATTAAAGTGTTTGCTTTTTGAGTACATCATCCATCACTTTTAGCACAAAACTGAGTTTATGTATTTATCTACTTTTAATATCTTTAATGCAGTCTTCAAGTTAATCTTGTAGTTGAGCACCTTGTGCATATTACAAGTGCTATAATGAGTTCTGTATCTAAAGTTTGTTTTCCTTTGTTGCTGAAAGCAAAACTTGTTGCATTGTCATTGCTAGGTCTTCTCTAAACATCTGCAGTCTACTTTAGGACTGTATTAAGTCAAATATAATCATATCAATAATATAATCAAATATAAATAAATATATAAATCAAATATAATCATTCATTAATTAATTATCCAAATCTGATTTTTTTCAGTATTGGGCTATGAGAGACCAGATCCTATCCTGTCAATACAAAGTAGAAGGCAGGAACCAACCTTGGAAACCCTGAAAATGTTGTTTTGGATTATTCATTATATAAAATAAAATCATAAACCATGTTTTTATTTTAAATTCATTTTAATTAATTAATAACATCATTCAATGAAATTAATTTCTTAAGCATATACAGTATACTTGTATAATGTTGTTTTATGTTCTTCTTTGACAGTTATGTATACACATTCAGAAAAGATGATACGTATTCATAGATACACTTACTGTTTCGAGGCTGGTCTTAATTTTTCTGATACTGAGGCTTTGCCAAAAGATTATGATAGAATCCAACATACGGTATCATCATGATATTTTTGGAAAAATGTGCTATGTACTTCAAGAAGCTTAAGCTTGTTCACAAATAGACTTAGGGCATCTATCCAAGTGCACAACTAAATAAGAGTTTGGGCAGTTTGAAATAGCTATCACATTCTGTAGACTTCAGTCAAGGAAGAAAATTGCTGTACTAAATGAATGAATACTTCAGTAATAAGTGGATATTTTCTGCACAAAGCAGTGGGCCTTAGTTTTCATTCTAAATTAATCATTTGAATTAGAAATTTGAATAACAGATATGTAAGCACTCTCCCTCACACTCTCTTTTATATACTTTATGCTGTATATGCAGTATATAAATATTAGGGCTGTCAAATTAGCCAAAGCCAAAGTCATTTAGAATATTCAAATTAAAGATAAGTAAATATTTCAATAAATTCAAACTTAGGTTAACGATTACATGGACATAAACACCAACAGAAAAACAAAACAAAAAAAATCATAGTGGTACTTGGGCAACTGTTACTTACATCTACGAGCCATCAAAATCTCAAGCAGCTGCACTCTATTAAAAGGAAGCATCTGCACTGCTGTCTTGTTTTCAGTCTAGTACTGATGGCTAGGTGTGCATGTCTTAAACCGCTCAGCCTATTTGGTGCAAAAGCACTGTCCTTTACCTCTGTCACTCAGAACGCACTATAAAGTTGCCCTCATAAAAAGTGCTTCCACTGTGCTCTACCCCAACACTGCTGCCAATTCCTCACAGCTGTCCTTACAGTAACAACATATGCATGACACCAGCTAAGCACTACAGATGGGAACCATGCTACATTGTCAAAAGTGCTTTGTGCTTTACAGCAGCACAGAGATTTTAAACAAAAAAAGTAAAAATATTAATAATAATGTAGCAAATCTTAGTGCCAGTATATGTAGCTTGTGAGGATTTAAACATCTTTTACAGGGCTGCTTTTATGGCCCACTGTCCTGACAAGAATCAAAAAGAATATGGGTCAGTTAGCAAGACAGTGACAGGTTAAGAATATCAAGTGAAGTAAAAGTGCAGGCAGATTGAAGGGAGACTTGATTTATTATTTTGGAGATATCATTATATTGCATAATTTATATCTCAACATTCAGAATAAAAAGCCGGTCAGCACCTGTGGGCTAACCCAGTAAAGCAGGATCGTCACAGTGTCAGGTCAGGGTCTACACAATCTGCCCACTTTTTTGTCCTTTACAGATTCAGCAATATTTTAATAAAAGTGGCCTGAATATTTTTAATTATGCCTCATTGTTTCTGGAATTGTTTCAGTGCCACATACAATGGAGACTAATTGAGTGATATTGCGTGTTGGCAGACACTGACAAGGCTCTTTAAAGTAGGGATTTGAAAGCAATGTAATATATGGAAAATAAGAATTATTAGTTATTTTCCATTTGCTTTAATGAGAAGTTCTTAGTATTAAACAACAGTCAGGGATCTCTGGTTTAAGTGTGAATGAGACAGAATCAGATGCAAAATGATACTCTTTGGGCTCCCAGGGAGCATTAAGTAAAACTGCTCGAAGTACATTTGTAGATCAAAGTGAACAGTATTGCGAATGAAAAAAAACCCCACTAAGTTGTGAAGGGTTCTGGCGGTAAGTCTTAATAACGAGGATAGTAGTAAGGTGTTGTACATTGTTAGGCATTATGGATGCAATGAGAAGTCAAGCAAGATGGCACCTTTTATTGACTGGTTTTTTTTATTGGCAATATTGTAATTGGTTCAGCTGACAAAGATAACAAGTGTAAACAAATTATGAAAAGGCTGATCATGGAAGTAGAGTGCAACAACAGAGCTGTTAAATACTGCAACGTTGCATACCACATCTAGAATAACTCAAAGCTAAAATTAGCAAGGGTAAATAAACAATCATACTTTTATAATCAAATATCACCTTTTTGTTAAATAAATTCGAATTATATTTGGATATCTCCAATCCATACTAGCATTTTCACATTGTTTACTATAGTATTTCTGTGCACACTAAAATGACTGAAAGTGTATATGACATAGCCATTCACCTACACTGGGTATGTGTGCATTTGTGGAAAAATACTTAATGGGATGGTTACCGCAAAACTTTAGCAACTGTTAAATTATTTGCCTTTTGAACATGTCTGCTGCGGTGGGCTGGCACCCTGCCTGGGATTTGTTCCTGCCTTGCTCCCTGTGTTGGCTGGGATTGGCTCCAGCAAACCCCCATGACCCTGTGTTAGGATAGAGCGGGTTGGACAATGACTGACTGACTGACTGACATGTCTGCAGAATTCAAACTTTAGAAAACGTAATGTCGATGCATACAGGTAAGCAACACAACAAGCGATGTGGAAAGCAGTACTTCTGTGACCACTATGTTGGAGTATGGTTTTCGTCCGTGAAGAGTGACCAGGACCAGAAGCAGAATTCAATCAGAGAAGGGCCACGTAATAAGCATGAACTAATCAGAGTGCTATTAGGAGTCTGCATTTTCGGAAATCTGTGTTTTTGCCTGTCCACATTACAATGATGATGCTGTGTTTTCAGAAGTATATGGCATTTTGAAAAGTTTTTGTTGTTCTGAGGCTGAAAATGCTGGCGTAATGTGGGTGAAAGGTGAAAACAGAGAATAATGTTTGCGTTTCTAAACGATAATGTAGTATGTGTGGACAGGCCCTAGAGAAATCAAGAGAATATATACTCCGACCTCTAATGACAATATTCTTGAAGTTGAATTTAGATCTCTGGAGCTGTAAAGCAGCACTGCAGACTGATCTGATATCATATCACACATTGTATTATTTCCTAGCATCTTAATTCATTATTTAATATAATTTATTTTATACCCTTTAAACATCCAGTTGCAGAAATAATTTTTTGCTGTAAATAAAACCACATGAATTTACAGTATATTTTATGTAAATACATATGTCTGCTTGTCTTTTGACCTAAATCTCTCCATTTCCACAGCCCACATTTGAACTCTTTTCTGAAATCAAATCATTCAGTCAATAGAATAATTTAAGTGTTTTGTTACGTTTGCACCAGAACACACTGGACTTCATGCACTAAGATATGATTACAGAAATGCGTAGCAATTAAGCAGCATTTCACTGACCAGCATCAGTATTCTGTGCAGATTGAATTAATTGGTTATTGGGTCTCTAGGTGTCAGCATGGACATTTTCCAAATGGGGACTTTTGTTTACTCTCTACCCACAATGCTGTCTTTCAATTCAAAGGTACCTTTTCAAAAGAAGTCTTACATGCTTTCTTCTCACTCCATATGGTGCTTTGATGCTTAAAGTCCTTCTCTTAAGTGCTCCCAAGTCAGAAGAAAGCATAACTAAAACAAAGCCAGTCCTCTGTTTTGTCTGTGCTTTCACTGCATGAGCTAATGTGGAGGTGTTAATTACAAGGCTTCATAGTCTAGAGCAGTAACAGTGTATAAACAAATGTATGTCAGAGAGTGAAATCTCTGTACTAAATTCTGATGTGACAGTTTGGAGCCACAGTAAATCAATATTTCACTTGTAAAGAGCAATTTCTTAAGTCAGAAGAGCAAAGTGAGTCACTCTATATTTTGGACCAGAACACCTGCTAGATGTCAAAACAGTTAGAAATCAGACAGGCAGAAGACCTACAAACATGTCTAGAGATAATATTTTATTGAAATAAAAAAACACACAAAAGGAGAGCTGTATAAGGGGAGTAAACAAATTTCCCAATAATGTAATGGTTGTTACCCACTTGCATACCTCAAAGATCTGTAACAAAAAAATAAATAAAAACAAAAATATAAAAGGAATCAGACCCTGAGTCACCTTCTGATCTTTTTCCTAATGTTCTGGCTACACTACATCAATTCCCATTGTGCTGTCATCCTAATTTACCTCCCTACTCAGGACTCACAGGGCTTTAAAATGAGCAGCTACTGAAACCCCAAAAGGGTTTATGAGCTCATCACAATTGTTCATGTTGAGAGAATATCTTTTTCTAAGACACTGGAAAGATTTCTGAAGATTTTGGATTCAATTAAAGAGAGTTAATGACACCTGACTGTGCCTCCCATTTCCCTTGTTAGGTAATTAATGTAAAGTGTCACTTATTATAACAGAAAGACCTCCAGTCTGGCAAAAATTGAATATCTGGCCATTTTCTCATTTTCTGTTTATTATGATTATATTTTAATCAAAGTATGTATGTTTTAATTCCAAGGTGAAACCAAAACAATATTGATCATATCTTGACAGTCCTATTATCACCTCACATGGTGTGCATCATTTTCATCTAACTTTTCTAGTAAACAGAAATTAGAATATTAACATGTTCCTCACTTGTTGCCATGTACAGTGTAGGCGTTCGGGGGATATAGTCTTCACACCCATGAATATTTACAGTGTCTGTCACATTATAAAATGGACCTTCTACATTCAACTCTGGGACACTAACTATAAAGTATGGGACTATAAATATCTATCTACGAGGGACGTTCAAAAAGTTTCTGCACTTTTTTTAACTCTATTTATTAGATGTTCAAAAACAAATTACTTCACTTTTCTACATAGTCACCTTCATTTGCGATGCAATTTTCCCAGCGTCATACCAACTTTTTACTGCTAATTACTACTCCTCCTGCCTTCATCGTTTCCAACGAAAATACGAAAGTGCAGAAACTTTTTGAACATCCCTCGTATCTATCTATCTATCTATCTATCTATCTATCTATCTATCTATCTATCTATCTATCTATCTATCTATCTATGAATTATCAAAGAAGTCTGTCCTGTTAATGAGTAGAATAACAATAAAATATGAGCTTATTCCATATTGAGTATTAGTAGCAATTACAAAAACGACAAATGTGTCAAATGGTAAACCACCAGCTTGTTGTCGAGACATCCAACCTGCTGAAGGGTTAAACCCTGGTTCTGATGGACAGCTGTTTCCATAGCAACTCTAATTTTTTTCTGGTTTCCATTCACATGTTGTTTTTTTTTTTTCTCAATGTTGGCAAGGCTTGTAGGATCAAAGGCTAATTGAGCATGACGGTCCATTTACAGAGACAAAACTACACTGGAGAAAGCCATCTGAACATGTTTAATTCATGTCTGTGTTTCTTTATATCTAAGTTCTTAATTTATGATTGTCATGAGCTTTGTCAGGGAAATAGAAAGCTTCTAAAGTTTATTGGACTAAGAAACACTGATAGCACAAGTATCAGCACTAACTGAAAGTTGTTTACTCCCACATTCTATACAACACCCACACATAATACTTTGGATTGCAGCATAATTGCTTTGATACCCCCCTTCCACCCACTCCACAAGAAAAGGAGAGCACTCTGCTTACATTATAGTAAGGAGTTTATTAATAGCTTAACCACTATGACATCAATCCATTTAAAAAAGGGAAAAAAACTCACAGAAAAACCAAGCACTTAGAATCATTTTACTACAACAGCTGCATCATATCTACTAGGAATTTTTGTTAGTATTTGTTAGGCTTGTAAGGATCAAGTACAACACCACTAAAATACACACAAACCATTTAGCCTACAATCTTCTACACATACTTATTGAATGAACATGCAAATATAATCAAAATGGAAACATAAAAAGAAGACTGGGCATTTACGTCAACTTCATTATCTGGATTTAATATAGATTTTATGAAACAGAGTTGTTTCTCCAGTGTTATTTTGAACAGAAAAGGAAAACAATTATTTAGCTAAAATGTAAACATGCGTGTTTTGCAAATCTCATCCCTTCATGATATGTACTTATTTTGGGCTGAGAAAACCACTGTGGCTAATATTATTTTATGGCATGAGAATATATACTTTATGGCCAAAAAAGAAAAGAAGGGCTAGCTGGAAAAAAAGTCACTGTGAAATAATGTTATAAATCACTGGCCCTATGCTAATATAACATGTATATAAAAATGCTTTTTTAAATATAGTTGATTACAGATCATCACCATGAGCAACATTTAATGTTCTAATACATCTGAATTCTCACCATAGTGCATATACTCTTTTTTAACCCATAGTTTATTATATAGTAGAAATATATTTAGCTAATTAGGGTAAAGGGCAGCACTGAAGTCTGTAGCCTTCATTTTTTTATTATCTCACTGTGCCTAAAGATCCATTCTGTTTGTTTGTACTTCCGAAAGACAAACCCAGACTGCTATACACATTTATAAATGTAACACTACTAATGTAAAACAAAAAATAACATATAGCACAAAGCCCTAGGCAATCAGGCACACAAATACATATTTTATTAGGTGCTTAACTTCATATAATAGTGGTTTTGCAAGTAAACGGCAATGTAAAGATCATTGTGGTCATGCCAGCTGGAAACAACACAGAGGTAAACAACAATCTGTCTACACAGATGCGGGAGAATATAAAACTCTGGCCAGAGTTATGGTTGTGTGCAGTTGGAGGAGTGTCTCCCCTTGACCTGTTGAAAGTTCAGTGTCTGGCATTTTAAAAATGTTGCTTAACCTGGTTTGCAGTTGTAAATTATACAGTACTGATAACCCATGTTGAGTGCATAAGGATCTTGTCTCTAATCCCAGAGGGTAATGAGGCTTTATCAGGTAAGTGTTATAATCCCCAAATTGCACAGTCATCAACTGAGTGAGCTCCAGGGAGGCACTGCCTCTATCTATCTATCTATCTATCTATCTATCTATCTATCTATCTATCTATCTATCTATCTATCTATCTATCTATCTATCTATCTATCTATCTATCTATCTATCTATCTATCTATCTATCTATCTATCTATCTATCTATCTATCTATCTATTGGAAAAAGAAAATAACTCTGCAGACCAGGTCTCTGAATGGTTTGTGTGATAAATATGATTTGTCATGGCATGTGTTTTTAAAAGTAATTGAGTCCTTGTATTTTTTTTTTTCAATAAAATTCATGTTTCTTTGTGAGGATTTCTAAGCAGCACCCTACAACAAATAAATAAAATTACAATGCATGACATTGAGGAATAATGGATAAAATTACTGACATAATGATATGCAAAGGAATTAAACTGTTACTTGTCTTCACACTGATAAGCACTTATATAATTAACTAAGGCTTTCAGCAATTACTTAACTGAAATACAAAGGACAAGAATAAAACGTGTGACCTTTTAACTCAAGTATTGACTGTTTAGGTAATGGATTACTCTTTTTTTATATACACAACTGTTCAGTAACTGATTAGATGAGTGAATAAATGTATAGTTCAATTTATTAATATAGCTGGAGGTTATGCCATAATTTATCTCCCAGTTACCTTGTCAATCCATCCGAGGCTGGTAATCATTCTGCTGAAATGGGCTGCGCCTCTAAAATGGACAGCCAGTAAATTATTCATACAGGGATAGGAAGCCTAATGCTTACAACTGCTGCTTTTCTTGAACACACTGCAGCTCAATTGCAGGCTATCCCTGCATTTTAGAGGCTGGTGGCAGACGTTTATGTTCTCATCAAAGCAGCTTTTCTCAGTCATTTTACGGAAATAAAATGAGACGCGTCACTGGCATACAATTACATTAACCTGACTGCAGGTTTTTTTTATTTGTATTTATTTATATATATATATTTTTGTTTTATACTTTGGTTTAAAAATCAGTATTCACAGACTGTCACCTTTTCAAAAATAGTTGTCAGCAATTTCACATGGAACAAAAATGAATGACAGGTTAGATACTGTATTCTTAGAATCAGCTGTAATTCTAAATTTGCTATATACACAAACACACACATATGTGTGTGTGTGTGTGTGATATACATTATAAAATATTATATAGACAATATGTTTATGAACCTGCATACATTTATAAACTGAATTTGAAAACAATGTGTCGCAGTATTGTGTTGCTCTAGTTCCCATAAGTGTAACGCAAGCTTGTTTATTCAGATGGCAGAAACTGATATGCCACATATTTTACTTACAAGAAAAGTGATAGATGTTGTTTGCCTTTCTTCTTATTGTCAGAATGACAGGAAGATAGCTTTAAGGTTTTTGCTTTTTTTTTTAACAGGCTTGGGTTTCCTATTGTCCAAGTGAAAAAAAAAAACTGCACATAATTAAGTTTCCCTTTTCCTTATTTGCTCTGGCTTGACTTGCACAACTGAGGCTGAAAGGTTTCCTTTTTCTCCTTACAGAACCTCCTTTCTAATGGTGTGTCGATCAGCTCAAGGAACAGGGAATGGCACAGGTCTGAAACTGTTCTTGAACCCATCCCCCTAATCACTCCAAATCTCCATCTGCTGCATATACTCCACTCAGCTTGTTTTAACGTTTGAAAAGTCTCCTGGCTCAGTTTTACATAATTTCACATTTCACAGTGTGGCAAGTTTCACCATTAAGAAACAGATGATTATCACTGAGTCCTTTGGAGAACAGCTATTGTAGGTTATAAAACTTATTATCAGAACAGTTAAAGTTCAGGATGAAGGTGGAATAAGGATAATAGGTATCTGGATGAAATTAGTCCATCTTTTAGGAGCATTTACAATATGTTGTAAAAAAAATTCTTCATGTTCAGAACCAAAAAACGAAAGAAAGAAAGAAAGAAAGAAAGAAAGAAAGAAAGAAAGAAAGAAAGAAAGAAAGAAAGAAAGAAAGAAAATAATTTTTGAAACATGAATTCAGCTCTTGGCTACGGTTACTAGTTTATTTTATTTTTCTGGCTTCAAGATATTGATTAACTAAAAGAATTTATTGACTGTTATTCAAACAAAGGCTATGAATCAAACAGCTTTCCTTGTTCAATTATTATCCTAGCCAAGTCATATTCTTTTCAGACTTTCAACTTTCCTGACACTAACAGCTGCCTAATGGTGAGCAAAAACAATCATTCCCATTAAATAAAGCTTCCAGGCATACTTTTTTTCCAGTTTATGGTCACCTGACACCAGTATGCTCCTGCGAAGTGTTTGTTCTTTTGTTTTTTTTCTATGTGTTTGTTTATAGGTTTGTGGGTACATGGGTGTAATGTATTTTTTGAGTCGCAAATGTGAGCACATACAAGCTGTGACTGAAGATTTGTGCAGAATAAAAGTCATCTGGTGACAAGACAGAAATAATAAAAAAAAAAAGATCTTTCTTTGCGTTTGCAAGTCTGATCTGGAACTTTGCTCTCCTGGATTCTCATTCAAAGTAAGAAATAATCCCAGCTGTGATATAAATCAGCAACTGCTTGCCAGTGGCTCGACTGACTGTTTAGACTGCCAGCTTGTCCTATCAGGGAAATCTACACTGCTGTTAGCTTTACTTATGAAAGCAAAACATGTAGCACATATCATACGAAAAGCATTGCAGTAATTTACTTGCAGGGTGACAAGTGATTTCCTTTTTCATTCTGACATGTGGTAACCTAAATACAGAGGAAGGCTTGGTGACTGTAGATGTCCCTTTGTGTAAATGGAATCACTGCTTCTATAAATCATAAATGTATTAAAGGCACTGTGAGGTAAACAATGATGAATGTGAATTTTCATCACAGTCCAAGTCAATGCAAATCAAAGAGGCTTTATGAAAGTATTGATGTTTTCAGTTTACATGCTGGAATATATTTTTAAGAGCTTTGCTCCCATGTGAGTCTGCAGATTCTATTGATCTGTTCACTCATGCTGAAGCCAGCAAAATCAACTTAATCAAACAACATGATGGCTTGCAAAAAGAAACAGAGAATTAAAACTCCAGTGTCATTAGCATTTAGTTTAAAATAACCTACATTTCTCTTCCTCTGCCCCCTCCCCTAACCCCCTTCAAGTAGGGCAGCTGAAAGTAGCTAGACAGGACAATATGTCTCTCGTTTCAAAACTGTCGCATTTGGTTAAGAAAGATTCTGCTTAGCATAACCGGCTGCTATTTACAGTCGTGTGTCCTCATTGAAGAGTTTCAAATTTAAATCTACACCTTTGTGCCACTGGATATTTTTTTTTTGTATTGGCCTGGACTTCACTGATGGAAACTCAAATGAGAAACATTACCCTGTTCCAATTAATATTTTAACAGCCCTATGGGAAATGCTAAGGCGGATCTGAGCAGGAGATTCTAAGTATGCTATTAAAAATGCACCTCTTTTGCTCTTTTACACCATTTGTGCATCCCTCCATTTACATGCTGCGTCTGGTACCCAAATCAATCTGCCTGTCAGGACAGGTATGTCCTACATTTTCTTTTTAGCAAAACAGTTTAAATAATTTTCCCTTCCTCATAAAAACATTCAGAATGTTATACACACCATTGACAGTAATTATTTTTTTCACTTGGCACTTTTTAAAGTATTTTGTTTTTGAACTTTGGTAATCATACCATGCCATGTAGTGCTAGCAAAGTAATGTGTTTATCTTGCTTAGACTCCCTTAAATCACTAAGACGTTATCTAAGTGGTCATCTATTTGATTAGGATTTCCTGTTTGCCAGAACATGCCTGCAATCACAGTCAAAAAGTCATTAGATAAAGTGCAAACCAGCTTCACAAGTGTATAAGAGGAATACACATTTTCTAATTAACACATTACAGATTTGTTTCTAAAATAATTTTTGTCAAAAATCAAAGAATATAAAGTGATATTCTATTCTGGGTTAAATTAATAATCAATCAATAATCCTGCCGAAACATATTTACTGAAGTTCATCCATCCATCCATTATCCAACCCACTATATCCTAACTACAGGGTCACGGGGGTCTGCTGGAGCCAATCCCAGCCAATACAGGGCGCAAGGCAGGAAACAAACCCTGGGCAGGGCGCCAGCCCACCGCAGGGACTGAAGTTCATTAAGAAAGTTAAACAGTAAGTTACATAACTTTTAGTTTATTTTCTGGTTTTGTATATGTAATTGATTTAAAAAGAGGAAAAGAAGTAAAACCACAAACAGAACTCCATTTATGCGCCAAAGCTGATAATCATCAGCTATCACTACACTACGGTATGTCCGTGTCATTTCATGCAAGTCTTATTGCCGTGTTCCATTAAACATAATGTTCTTTTATCTGTGCCCCATTGATGTATTTAAATGCATTCTAAGCAAGAAGAGGCGTTTAGTTGTTCTAATCCTCAGTTCATTTGACATCAAGACATATCCACCCCATCATTTTCAACCCCACTTAATGCAATTTCAGGATGGGGGCAGCCAGAACCTATTCAAAACAGCAACAGCAGTAAGCAACCTCAGGACTGTACAGCAGTCCCTTGCAGGGCATACTGTACTACTGCATTCATATCGCCATGATCTGGTGCACAAGTTACATTTTTTTCAACTGCTCTTTGGCTTTTGGGGTATGGTTTTTTTAGGATTTTTGAAGCCAATGAATCTAATGGTTATATTAATCTTTCGCTTTGTTGTATCTTTAACATTGTTAAAAATGATTTATGTTCTTCTGTGCTGTCTTGTTTCCCTTATGGATGTCAACCTATTCGTTTCCCTTATGGTTGCTGCTTGTAGGCGATTTCCTAAAGTTGATTGTCTTGACATCACTAGCGCAATGTTTTCCCTAACTCACATGTACCTAACCATCCAAGGTTTGGAATCGTGAAAGAAAAACCTTTGCATTTTTTTCATATTGTTAGTTTTTGAATTTACTGGTTACGATATTTTGTTTTCTTACTTTCTCAATATGACTTATATGTTGTGTTTCTTGGCTTTCATTGTGATCTACCATTTTTGGCTTACAACTTACTTCTGTGTTCTCTAACCACATTTCTAACTACACCTCCTGAACTTTGTTATAAAATTATTCTCTTTCTGGTTATGACCTCTGTATAAATTCTGTCTTCTACATGCCATCTCCTGATTCCATTTTCGAAACTGCAGTGTGAAGCAGTATGCATATAGGCTAAAATTAGAGTAATCACACACACTACTTTGGCAGAAAGACTTGGACAGAAAATGCAGACTTAACACGGAAAGTGAATAGGCTGGAATATGATCTACATTTAGATCATTGAGCTATTTTGTAGTGACGTGTATTTTCACTGTGCAAAATAGATTAGGTGTTTGCTTCAGGGATACAGTACATATCTGAAGAAATATTTACAGGTATATCAACAAAATGCTAAAAGCAGTCATAATCTGTAGTGATAATGAATTCAAAAGGCAAAACACATTCTTGCTTTTCATGTTATCATCTTTACTTAAACAGATTTTTCATGTTTGGCTACTGGCGTAGATGTCACATACTTTTGTTCATTTGTACTAGCTGGTGGTTTCAAAGCACTGTCCTTGTACACACGTGGGATAGATATGGGTCACATGCAAAGATAAGCAGGCAAGCAAAAGAAAAACTGAAATTGTGTTTTTAGTCTTTCAGTGTACATGATGCTGCGGAGTTATGACAGATGTGTTCTGAGATTTGTTTCAGGTAAGGATTGGCAGATGTTTTGAGGTAAGGTAGTTATACTCCCCCGTGACCCTGTGTTTGGATTCAGCGGATTGGAAAATGGATGGATGGATAGTTATACTCACTAATCATGACACTGGACAGTGGCAAGGTGTTGCATGTTGATTAAAACATATAAGTAAGAACTGCAACATACTCTGTGCATGTAACAATAATGACCCTATAAACCTAAGTCTTCCATTGATGTAAGGTAGCAGTGGTAACTACTATATCACTCATCAATATATGAAGAAAGACTGGTTAAGGAAACCATATGTAGATATGAAAAAAATTACTCATTTATTTTATTAAAATAATTTTGTAGGAAATATTTAAAAAGCAAAGTTCATTCAATTCAGGGTCATAGGATTCCACTACCTATTCTGCATAAGGCACAATGCAGGGACCAGTTAGGAGTCGACATTCAACCACACACACAGACCTATGGGGGTGAGGACAGGAAACCCCACATAGACATGGAAAGAACGTGCAAACACCCAACAGAGTGACTAAATTCGGGATTCAATCTCAAGATACTGAATCTGTAAGGCAGCAGCACTAATCAATGTGAGCTCTAAACCAAATATAACGATAACAGAGAAAGCTAATCCAACAAAGGGAGATGTTTTTCCTTGAGGTACCACATGAACCTCTCAGCTAATGCTTTTCAGACTGCAATTTACGATTTTTATATTTGTGAAGAATTTATTTTTGATTTGAACTCAATAAAATTACTAGGGAATAATACCTTGGGAAATGCAGATTAATACAATGGATTGGTGAATGATAATCTGAAAGGCATTGTCGGTTTCATTAAAATGGGGGGAGGGCACAAAAGATTAATGTCGTGTTTTACAATTAGTTTACAATTCTTAAATCTTAATGGCCATTAATGATATGATTGTTGATGCTTCTGCAACTTTAAAATCTCAGGGGTCAAAAGGCAAAAAACATAGCTAGATCCATCCTGTATGACAATCTGTGATTGTAATACATTGTTGTGAAAGCAGAAGGCAGCGGAGGAATTTAAAGAAAGAAAAACAAAACTGACATCATGATCATCACAGTGTAAACAGATAACTGCCGTTTATCTTGTAGTTACTCCCATAAGCAACAAGAATTAGGGAGAAGTAGGCAGTTGCTAGACAATAGAGTGCAAAAGAAGCATCAGAGCATGACTGCACTCGCTAACGCAAAAGGCGTAGGCTTCAGACCTAACCATCAGACTTCTCTTTTATTTTTAATGTCCATTCATTCAACCGTCAATCCATCCATTACTTCTCTGAATCCACACATTTCAATTCAGGGTTCTGAGAATTTTGGCATTCCATTCAGGGTGGATCCCTGTCTTACTCTTGCTATTTGTCCCAGCTCCTGAAAAAACAAAGAGATTTTAGATTTGTTGTATGGAATTGCACATGTTGTCTTTAGTGTTGCTCTACAAAATTTGACCTTATATATCCCTTGATTTATATTCTATAGTTTTATTGATATAGCATAACATTTCATTAGCCATTCCAGAGCTGTCATGGGATTTGATTTTATTGATGGCTGTGTAAATGTGCATGACATTGGCCATGCACTCAGTTCCTAATAAAATTTGGATGTATGATGTTTCCATGAATCAGAGCCATTGTGTTTAATTAAGTTTCTATGTAGTTATTTTTATCAACTAACAATTTAAAAAAAAACTTGAACAAAAGATCTTTTGTGAGGTTATTAAATGAATAACATCTTTTAAAAAACAAACCTTCATCTCTCCTTAAACAAAAATAAAATACCATACCGATTATGCAAATTGTAATAACGCAGCAAAAATGAATCAGTAAAAAATAACATTTCCAATTTAGATTTTCTTTATTATAGACATAAATGATAAAAAATTCTGATCCATTAAATGTAGAGACCTATAGTTCCACTCACTGAGTCAGCATTTCAAGCAATTAATTCCTTCTTTTCTGTCCATAAACAGGAAACATTTGTTTGTCACTTATTTATTTATCTTCCAGAGAAATTGTTTAACACTATGCTCAGCCAGTATTCAATCTATGAATGACACTGCTGCTTTCAATGTGTTTTCCCATGGCCATATAAAGAAAAAAAACAATATACTGCTGCATATGGAAATTTATGTGCCTTGCACAGTAAAAGCAAGGTCATGGGTCAGCATTAACACTTGATTAACTCATCATGTTGGAGAGACTCATTTACAGAGAGCTGGTATGAAATGTGCATTTGGTCAGTGCCTCCCTGGTGTGGAGCAGCAATAAGCACAGGCAGAATAGTGCCTTAATGAGACATTTACTGGGGTGGTTTATATTTTGGTAATAAAAAGGAGCCTTTTCATTCCTGTCTTTCATTACTTAGACTAGGCCATAAGCGGATTAACTAAAAAAAAAAGAATGTGCTTATCAGCTGATGCTTAGGATTGTTAATGCTGAGTTCTTAATAGATTGTAGTTGGATTTGGGATTATTCTGGTGTAAGTTCTTTCAGTCAGGGTGAAAGAACAGAATGCAGCTTGTTTTACAATATATTTTTATGAACAGCACTATTGACTTTATGATGAAAAGAGACAGAAATCTAAGCATGCTTGTGCTGATACATCTGTTTTAAAACAATCTTCTCATGTGTATGTATGTATGTATGTATATAAATATATATATATATTCTGTATATATATATATATATATATATATACAGTATATATATATATATATATATATATATATATATATATACTGTATGTATATATATATATATATATATATATATATATATATATATATATATATATATTCTGTATATACATACATATATACACTCACCGGCCACAGCCACTGTATTAGGTACACCTAAACGCTTGTTAACGCAAAGATCTAATCAGCCATCAACTCAATGTAATCAGGCATGTAAACATCGTCAAGAGAACCTGAAGAAGTTCAAAACACCAAAGTGGGGAAGAAATGTGATTTAAGTGACTTTGAACATCAAACAGTTGTTGGTCCAAGACAGGCTTGTCTGAATATTTTACATACAGCCATCTCTAGGGTTTACAGAGAGTGGTCCAAAAAAGGTAAAATATCCAGTGAGCAGCAGTTCTTTGGGAGACAATGCTTTGTTGATGCCAGAGTTCAGAGGAGAATGACCAGACTGGGTCGAGCTGATAGAAAGGCAACAGTAACTCAAAGAACCACTCATTACAACTGAGAAGAGCATCTCTGAACACACAACACATCAAACCTTGAAGAAGACAGGCTACAGCAGCAAGACACCACACTGGGTGCCACTCCTGTCAACTAAGAACAGGCAGCTAAGGCTACAATTCACACAGGCTCACCAAAATTGGACAATAGAAGATTGGAAAAAAGTTGCCTGGTCTGATGAGTCTTGAGATTAGAATGGTAGGGTAATAATTTGGCATCAATAACATGAAAACATGGATCCATCTTGCCTTGTATCAAAGGTTCATGCTGGTGGTGGTGGTGTAATGAAGTGGGGGATGTTTTCTCCACTTTGGGTCCGCTACTACCAAATCAGCATCTTTTAAATTGCACAGCCTACCTGAGTATTGTTGCTGACCATGTCCATCCCTTTATGACCGCAATGTACCCATCTTCTGATGGGTACTTCCAGAAGGATAACATGTTATGTCGCAAAGCTCAAATCATCTCAATATATATATATACTGTATAAAATATGTAAATTGACATTAGGACAAGCAGAAAATTAACAACAAATCTCAATTCAATATGCATTAAAGCTATTAATATATGAAAGTACAGGAGCTTACTGCAGTCAATCATGCTTTGACAATCTAAATTAATATTGTAAATAAAAGTCAAGACACGCATAAAGGGTTGGGGTTTCCGGCCCCGTATACTGTCAAAACTATAAATCAAATTAATTATTCTCGCAAACATGCGTCCAACCAAGAACATCATCCCTTCGCAGAGGGGAACTTAAATAAGGTGGGACCGGAAACTGGTGACTGGAATGCTGGGAGGAACTGAGGTGTTTTATGGGTAGGTGATGTCATCAGGTCAGGTCAGAGGAAGGGTTGGAAATGCGGAAGTGGTTACGGGTGGATTACACTGCATCTTGAGAGCATTTAAGGCAGCACTGCGTCTGGCTTTCTGCGGGAATAAGAAAAGAAAGGTTAGTGCCCTGTCTCCATCCCCTGGCAGACTGTTGTACGCTGCTCATTGGGTCTTTCCGCGGCCCCCTAGACATGCGTGCGTGACAATATATATATATACTGTTTGTGTGTGTGTGTGTGTGTTTGTATTGTCATACATGCATGCTTAGGGTTCACCCACACAGCTCCGCTGAGGTAAGCAATTCGACCCTGGGACAAGAAGGGGCTCTGTTACTGTCACTAACTGATGTTTCTTTTCCTTTCACATTTCTAAGGGGCAAAACCAGGATGACATTCACCCCGCCAGAGAGACACCACCCATCTAAATTATATCACTATAAAAATGTACTAGGCGAAAGGTATGGTATTCACTGTTAGACCTGAACTAGAAGCAGACTGAGCTCCCTAGATATTGAGAGAGATCTCTACTACGAAATTCACCACAAAGGCCATCACTTGAACTCTTGTCATTTACATTATTCACTTACACATCCTCCCTGTGCCTGTACAGGATTTCCTCTGGATCATGTGGTTTTGTCACACATCCCCTCAAAGATATATATCTTAAGTTAACTGGAAAATCTCACTTTGCCCTCTGTAAGTGAGAGTATGGTTATGTGCATACCCTCTAATGGATTTGCACTCTTTCCAGGGATAGTTAATATGCCTGATACTGTTGGCACGGGCTTTGGATCCTGTGATCCTGAACCAAATTAGGCAGGTTGTGTTACTGTTGTTAGAGGATTCTACCTATTCTACTTCTAAAATTGATCTTATTCTGTTTAACATAAGGTACATTGTTTGCATAATAAGAAAGAACACACATGTTGGCTTTATGCTATTATTAAAGCGGTTGGTGACTTACGAGTGTTGGTGTGTGAACAAGATCCTGCAATGAACTGGTAATCCATTCAGACTAAATATTTGCCTTCCCCTATTACTTTTAGGAACAGCATGAATGTGAATGATGGAACAATCAAAAAAAAAGTGTGAATATTGTACATGTTATGCTTGTATGTTTTTCATAATAGGAAACTTTTGTCAGGATAGATGATAACCTTTTAAAACATAAAAGAGAATCAAATATTACAAAACTTTGAATGCACCAGGGTCCTCTTTTTATAGTTTGTTTATAATTCAAGGAGCACTCTGCTGCAATGGTTTACTGTGTGGAATTTCCAAATTCTCCCAGTGTCTCAGAGGATACTTCTAGACACTCAGGATTTTTCCCACATCTTAAAGCTATGTGTATGGTTAATTAACAAGCATAAGTTGAATATGTCTGGCTGTGTGTCAGAGTGTGTCCTTAGAGGGTTTGGAATCCTAGCTGAGCTCCCTTACGATCCTGTAATGGAAAAATAAGTCCGCAAAATAGCCGGATGGATTATTTATGAATCAAAAGACTACATAAATAACTCATTTAAAACACTGTTTTTTGCTGAATGAGATACAGATATAAACAGGTTTACATTAGAGACAAGAAAGTGTTGCCCTGTTAAACCAGCATTAACCAGTATTAAAACAAAAGAATTCAAAAATAAGCTTTCCACTCTAAACATTCCCTGGCTCTAATCTGTAAGACAAAGTCTTATCTTTTCATTCTATATTTTCATTGAAATGTCTTAGTTTGCTTGATGGAATTAGTGTAGTTCTACACTTCAAATAAAATGTTTGCATTTAGAATCTAGAAAAGAGTACGCAGCCTTCAGGCTTTTAAGAAATGCATTTTATTCTTGATGCGGTGTGTTCTGTTACTGATTCTTGTCCTAGACATTTACAGTTTTACATTCATTAAACTTTTGCCTGCTTTACAAAATTGTTAACCACAGAAATAATCTTTTGAATTTAACTGTAGTCGCTTAAGCCAGAAAAAGTCAAGAGTGGAATGCATCTTGACAGTTGATCTTACTTTCAACATTTTTAATGCTTTTCTAAGTTGAATCTGTCATGCAAAGTCCAGCGAAATCATATATGTTTTGGAGTTTGTAATAAACAATGCCTGAGGTTAATAAAATTCTATGTAAATGACATGCTTGTAAAAACAGACTTGAACTGTTTGATAGTTATTTTTGTTCACAATAAAATAAGTCAGCCATAACAGCTGGAGAAGAATTGCAAATATTTTTGATTGTGTCTAAATGAGAAGTGGCTGCCCAGTGAGGTGTGCATGCATTGATTGGGCGGAGAATGGGGCCCTCCTGTCATCATGTTGATGTATTTACTGACTTCATTGACTATTTGATTTACGGGTCAGGACAAGCAGAATGCTAGAAAGAGTTAATTGGAAAGAAAAGAGCTGTAGGCAAGGTACTAACAATTATGATTCAGTTGCTCCAATGTGAAACACTTAAAGCTTGGTTTTTCCACTGTTGTGGTTTTAAATCTTTCTTTCTGTACTTCTGTTCTGCAGTCTGAATAAATCTGTTTGCAGTTTCAAGCTCATTGATGTGTGCTTCCCTAATCAGCAAAAGTGTTTCTTTTTCTGTATGCGCACTTCTTATGCAGAAGCAATAGTGAAAAAAAAAGGTAGTTAAGCAGATCCTTACATTGCAATTCATTAAATGGTCAATTGAAAATGATTTGCTCTTTGGTTCAACTATCAGTGTCAATTGGAAAACAGTTTTTAGACCTCTCCCTTTGTGCTGTGCTTAAGGTCATATGATGACTTAGATGCTTTGTCTGCAACAGTGGCTCATTGATGATCCTTTTTTATCGCTTCAAGCATTTTCTCAGCCTATAGTTTTCATTATAGAATTGTAGGGAGCTGAGGACTACCCTGACAGCATCAGGTTCAATATAGGAGCCAACAACGAATGAGATACCAGTTCTTCACCAAAAACTCACATTCACATGCTCAGGACCAGTTTTACTAACAAGCATTTTTTGGGACATCGGAGGGAAAACAAAATACGCAAAGAAAATAGACAAAAATAGAGGGACAAAATGCCACAGGTAACATCGATGAAAACAAGCAGCTCTGATATGACAAAACTGCAAATAAGAGAGTAAATCAAAAAATGAAGACAGTATAAAAATTATGTGGTAACCACCACGGATTGAAGCTGGCACAATAAAACATGTTTGTGGTGGCTTATGAGTAGTTTGAACACACGCACAGTGCAACTCTCTAGTTGAAGCCATGGTCAAATGAACATAGACTCTTTGCTGCAGGATTGCACCATTTTTAAACAATGTACCACAGTGAGATTTCTTTTGGCAGAGGGACCAACACCTGCTGAAATTCAGCAAAGGATGTTAGTTCAGTACGGAAGTGAAAAGTACATGATTTAATGAAATGTTTGTGAATGGGTAGAAAGATTTAAAGTGGGAAGAACAAGTGTAGCTGAAAAAACTCGATCTGGTTGACCATCAACATCACACACAAAAGCCTCCATCGACATGTCAAATGCCTTCAACAGAGAAGACCGACAGATTAAGTTGTCTGCTGTTGCTGCATATTTGGATATCAACTATGGATTTGCACATTCCATAGTACATAATGACTTGAGGTACCATAAAGTTGAACACAAGTCAGATATCCTTCGATGAATTTCAACAGGTTTGCCTAAATGAATCTCACTATGGCATGTTGTTCAACAATGCTGCAATCCTGCCTCCATATTCATTTGACCTTGGTTTCAACTAGAATAATGCTTAGGGGACAGCCAAAGGGTCCAACATGGGGCGTTAAAAACACCAGGAAAAGGGTTGGAAACAAGCATTAATGCCTCTTCTCTTTCTTCTTTCAGAACCGCAGAAGACTAAGCCAAAACTTGTCACTTCCCTTCCTTTGCAGATGACCTCACTACCGTCCCATCCTGATGACCTCATTTCTATCCTGTCCTGATGACCTTATTTCCTTCTCATTCCAACACCATCATTTTTCATTTCCTGCTGTTTTTGTATAAAGCCAAACCTGTTTACCGTACTCATTTGTCTTTTGTATTTTGCGGAAAAAGACCAGCATCAGTTACTTTTGATTACTCTACTACAATATACAGAGCAAATCCCCAAATCTTTGTTTTTGTTTCATCTCCAATCATTCACACAATATACCAAAATAGAGAGAGATGGTCCCTATTCCTAACCACCAGTTTCTCTTTGGCAATTTCCAGACCCCTCCAGGATAGTACTGCGAGATGTCTCCTCATATTGCTGACCACTTTTATGCTACCATGGAAAGTTATTTCCATCAATCTTGCATAGAAGCAACATTTTGGCTGTTTGTACTGCTGGCATCATTCCTTCAGTCACTACCTACAACTCATTACCCCATTCCAACCCCTCTAGGTGAGCGTAAAAGTGTAGACTGATAGGCGAATCAAAAAGTTAGTACCTCCTACTTTTCTGCTTATGTTACACTTTTAGAAATCAGGAGTAATTTGTGGTGCTCCAAACACATTTTTTCCTCTATGATGTAAGGTAATTTTTTATAAGTTATGAATAATTATATTGTACTCATTAGTAATTTTGATCTATCTGTGTAAACATTATTTGTTTATATAGTTTTGCCATTTTGTTTTTATGGTTACCAATATTTTGTGGTTCTGTCACTTAGGGCACATTGGATGATTGCTGGAGAGCATGGTTCTGAAGGATGCGTGTGGTGACTTTACATACATGATGCTTTATAAGCCGGAACTTCAGTAGCAACTTCATTCATGTTTCTGGGTAATAACTTTTAAATTCCCCTGCATAGTTTCTCAAATTGTTACCTGTTTTTTTCTCAACAGTGATTATAGCTTTAGCATTTTGGTTTGATGTCTTGATTCTTTGATCTTCCAGTTTTGACTTTGGTCATTCCTTGTTTAAGATGCAGTCTCTCGAATATTTATCAAAATGTATGGCCACCCAGACAGAACAGCTATAGTCCATTACAAAGACAGTAAAAACTATTGCATCTGCATTAATTTATTGGTCAGTCTCATAATAGCCTTAACTCTTGCTCATCAAAAAATAATCTAAGGTACTTGTGCATGAACTACTTCTATTGGGCCAGCTGCCAATCTCTTGCCTGTAGCCAAAGAGCTGCTCTCTTCAGTGACAGTGCCATGACCGTCATCAAATCTACATCTCTTAGCATTGAACCATTTCAGTGCATGCCATAAATCATAATCTGATGAGGGCAACAAGACAACACCATCTACAAAAAGCAGAGATGCAACCCTACGTTTTCCAAACTGAATATTTTCCAAATCTCAGTTATCCCTTGATATCCTGTCCATGACAAACATGGAAAGGAAAGGAGACAAGATGTAATGGAGTCTAACACTCACTCAGAAATATCTCTATAGATGCAGACACTGCAACATAGTAGAACTCAGCAGCAGCTCTCAAATCCCATTCTCTTGTAACACAATCTACAAGATATCACAGTACTTCTTCCAAGTCCACAAATTACATGTACATTGGACTTTCAAACTACTGTGACCCTAGTTAAACATAACTAAGCATTAAATTACTGTAAGCTGTTAGTATTCCAGTTTCAAATAATTTAAAAAATATATATGAAATTCAAATGTAGATAGATAGTGTATTTGAACTTATTATAATAGACTTTTACTGTCAATTCAGACTGTTTATTAACCTTTTTTTCATGTTTGCTTATTTTTAAGTTCCACAATTTATAAATGCACTATTCCTACAATTCCCTGTGTAGTCTTGAAGACTTTGTGAGTCTTCAATTTTAGCTATTTTTGTTTTGTCAGGTCAGGTCAGATTGGGGAGCATGTACTGGTGCAGCGCGTTGCAGCACCCACCACATGACGAAATAGCTCAGGATCCTGCTTGGCAGCCCTCCACAGGCAAACACATGGTCCAGTCCCACCCTCCAGAAATAACCCTCTATCTGCCGCAGCCAGGTGTTACGTGGGCGTCCCCTTTGTCTGGTCCAGCCACTCGGGTCCTCAATAATGAGGATCACCCTCAGGGAATTGCGCTAACTGACACTCCCTCACAATGCAGGTAATGTACCTCATTTGGGACTCCGTGAGCAACGGCTCATTCGACATAAAGTCATACCAGCAGTACCCATGGATTCTCCGAAGAGACACAGTACCAAAGGATTGTGATTTGTCTGGTAATTTTGAAAAATATTTGTTTTTTACGGTTGATTACTTGTCTTTTTAAGACTGTATTTTTTTACCTTGTTTTTGTTTTTATGGTCCAATAAAATTTTTTCTGTTGGTTGTCCTCAAGTATTGGCATTTAGCTAAGCATCTTCAGTGACTGAGACTCAACTTACCAGATCTGTTGGTTGTTGCTAGAAACAGCAATCTAGAGATAACAAAGTCTATTATCAGAATAACCAAGGACAGAGTTACAGCTAAAGCTGGAGGCAGATTAGATGACTTCTAGTCAGATGGGATGTCAAATTTGTCAATGACAGTTGCTGAACAGACAACTAAAAATCACATGTAATGATAAATTACATAACTCTATGATGACCTTCCTGCAGAGGTTCACATTTCCAGAGTTTTGTGGTCTTGTCCCTTTTTCCGGCAGCCAAGAAGCAAGTGTTGTAAGAACGCTTTCCAGCTACAGAGGGGTCAGCAGAAATCTTAGGCCTTTTTAAAATCTTCTTTCTAGTATGTCATGATATGCAAGACAAGCCACACTTCTGTCTGTGAGGTCCAAAGTATCTATGTTCCTTTGTCCTCGTAGCTGCATTATATGCATTGTACTTCTAGATGAGTGGTCTCTGGTTCTCTGCTCTCGCACATCACAGAGACCACCCTTACTAAAGAGAAACAAGATTCATTTTATCAGGGTGAGTTGCCGATTGAATGGATTGAGTCTCTGGGTATGTCAGACTACTCAGCTGACACAGGATTACACCCCACCTCCTGCAACTTCCTGAAGTTATGCCAATGAATTCTGCAAATGAAAAATACTGGAAAAATCATGCAATCTGACAGGATCCTAAAACAAGCTTATACAAGGTGACTGACTGTTGATGATCACCTGGTATAAAGGTTGTCCTCACAAGTGAATAAAGTGAGCTGAAATGTGTATCTATGTGGAAACAGATCATGAAGCCAAGGATTTTAACTCTCACCTGAACATTCAATGCAATACTTACTTTACCTATAAGTACAAACTTAGGGTGTTGTTGTTGTGAACCATCGTACACTGTCATTTAGATGAAGAAGTCACCGATCGTTTAAGAATGACTTTAAAAATATATTTGGAGAAATGACGTTGAATTAATTATTAATTCTAAATGGGCCTTGTCTCAGAGGGAGTGTGACTATGATGAACTAGCTCTTTATTTAGGTTTGGTTCCTTACCTCATTCAGGGGTCAGTCCTGTCATGACATGTATAATTGGATTAAGTAGGTTTAAACAGTTAATGGCAAGTAATTACACTGCTAAAATAGCTAGATGGAAAAAATGGCATCTGATTGTTACCTTTTTTCTTAAATAGGAAGTCATTTATAAATATGTCTTTGTATGTGATGTTGAATTCAATTTATAGTCCATAACACTAGGTTAGCACTTAATACCTAAACCTAATGAAGGCTAATTTCACATTTACTCTGTATACTTGCTTCCTTGCAGTTCCATTATTTTCAGTTCCATTCTGCTATTGTGTTTTACATGTTGTTTGACATGAAAGATAAATGAGATAAAAAGCCTATGTTCTAAATGAAACATACAATCTATTTTAGAGTATATATTGAGCAATTCATGAGATGAATACACATATGAACTGTATGTATAGGTCTCTGGGACACCGTGGAGCTAGAATTCTATTTATTATAGCAGAAGTGATTTGAAATGAATTGTGAGATTTCTCACACACCATACAGTATCCTGACTGTGCTGTCAGAGCTTGACACATACATCTGATGTTGTGCTGTTTGCCTGGTGTTGTTTTTCTGATGTCTGGCAGATTTCCGCATTATGAAGGTAGAATTTGAGTCTTTGCACTCTCTTCGGGTTCATTCAGCATTGTCTGCTTTAAGTCGGCGTCACAGTACAAGACTCAATGCGATTTGTAGTCCAAGAGCATGTCAAATTTAATGACTGCAGTTGCTGAATTTACTTGCCTCTCAGGCTGTCAAACTATACAACTAGGAATTGCAGGGGTAACTGATTAGTGTATTCTATGCACAAAGAGCCCTAGTTTCTTAAAAAGTACCATGTGACATTGCAAGTGACTAAAGCAAG